>NC_138771.1:297857453-297894472 GCF_965119305.1 Pelophylax lessonae
AGAGTGAGACCTTTTTTTTTCTTCTTCCCTTTTTTTTTTTTACTACATTAGCCCTATTACTGCTATTAATCAGCCCAATGGGGCATACCCTCCCCTGCCTATTACACTTTCCCTGCGATCACATTACCCTCTAACTATGTATGTGTTTCAGCTTCTACCAAATGTTTTTGATAAATATGCTATAAAGCTTGGTCCCCTTTCGTTATGGTTGTACTAATGTGTAATGTATATCAATGCACCCTTTTTGTAATTCTTTTTGAATCTTTGGTTATATACTGTGTTTTTGTACCCTTGTTTTCTATACCACAAATAAACTTGTTTTTCAATTTAAAAAAAAACAGAGATAGTGCAACACTGTTTTATTAAATATTCAAATGCCACCACACACACAATAATAGTTAGGCTTACATAGAATGTGCCCTGACCAGCACCAGCTCAGATCGCATATCAATTGCATCTCCTTTCCTCAACCATGTAATGGGCTCACCCTTCTCTAAACGATCCGAGAAGCCAGACAGCGTGCGTTCCACAGAGTCGCGGGAAGTGACGTCACTCGTTATTAAGGAAGTGTAGACAGGCGGACATCAATGCATTTCACCATATGGAAGACGCCATATGGCGAAATGCATTGATGTCCGCCTGTCTGCACTTCCTTACTAACCAGTGACGTCACTTCCGGCGACTCCGTGGAAGGTACGCTGGCCAGCTTCTTGAAGCGTTTAGAGAGGGGTGAGCCCATTACATGGTTGAGAAAAGGGGATGCAACTTAAATGCGATCTGAGCTGGTGCGGTCAGGGCACATTCCATGTATGCCTAACTATTGATGCGTTTGTGGTGGCATTTGAATATTTAATAAAACAGTGTTGCACTAATATGGGTGTCTCTGTTTTACCTCCATATAATCAACATCGGCCATCCGAGAGGGATTAGAGAGGTGAAGACCTATCCAGGTGTACTGATTAGGCTGTATGGTCCCTGGGACCTGGGGCTTCTGGTGAGCAGATTTATGAGTCCCATCACGAGGTGGAGCACTTCAAAATAAGAAGGTACGGTGTGGGTGACAGCATTTATTGAGCACCAATTTATTCCACTTAAGAAGACTTCTTTAGTATATGGACTGTAAATGCTTCACATTTATTAATTTCTGCTGGTTTATACCAATAGTGTATTGTTGTGTTCACACTATTGGCACATTTGTATGTTATTTTCCATTATATCTACATTAGCCATCACTTAACAGCACCTGCTTTATATGCATTATTTTTGTTTTTAGTGTTTTCACTTAAAGGGACAGCAGTTAAGGGAACTCACTATATGGATGAGGCGCCCTTAATAGATTATTTCATTGATCTATACAAGTAATGGAACACAAAGGGTTTAAAGTTTCTCACTGCAACATTTCCACTGATCGTTTTCATTTTTGTAAAGACAGACTCCTGGGGTGCTACTAGTTTCAGAGAATGATGCATAGCTTCATCTTCACTACCAAAAAAACAGTATGTGGGCTCGGAGTCAAATTATAGAGTATTCCAACTCTTCTTTTATCGGGTTTTCAGTAAGTGCAATGAAATAGCCTACATCAACAGAAGAGAAGCAGGTATATAGTTGACCTGGAGCAAATATTTTTTAGAGGTTTAATTTAAACAGCGAACATTTACCAAGTATAGTGTATTTTCAGGGAGCTATTGTTATAGTGTCGCAGTATTTCCGTATTATTATGGTGCATATAAATATATTTTTCCATATTGGTTTAAATAGGGAAGGGTCAGATCTAATATAATATTAGATCTAAACCCTCTATCCAAGGCCTGGTTATAGACCAAAGAGAGATAAATCGAAGTCTTTATGCGGATTACTTGTTGTTGTACATCTCCAACCCCAACGTGACTTTTTCAGCGCCTAACGCATAAGCTTACAACTTGTGCTCAACATAGCAATTTTGGAGAGAATATGCACAAAACAGAAGCATTAAATGTTACCATACCAGACTCGACTGTCTTGATGTTATAGGACTCTTTCCCTTTTATTTGTAAAACTAAAGCTATCAAATATCTGGGTTTCCAAATCCCATCTAATTTTGAATCTCTCCATGATTTAAATTATAAACCATTATTGTCATTATTAAACAGCAGGTTGAAGGACTAGTGGGTTTTCAATCACTCATGGTTTGGAAGGATGGCACTCCTTAAAATTTATATTTTGCCTTGTATTCTTTATATCTTTTAAACTGTACCAATAAACCCTCCACATTCCTTCTTCAATTCTTTAAAACCCCTATTCGTATATTGCATTTGGGCTGATTCTCATGCTAGAATTGGTTACGACACCATAATTGGGCCCAAATATTTGGGAGGAGTAAGTCTGCCCCACTTGTTTCACATAGCTCAAGTATTAGACTGGTTTCATAAATCTTCAAGGTAACTACAGATACAAATTGAGGAATTGCTATCTCCTTACCCTCTTATGTCTCTACTGCGGCTTTTGCCATCCTTACGTCCTCAGGCAAACTCTATCTTCCTGAGTTTTAGAAACCCTTAAAAACTGGGACCAGTTACTCAATATTACTCTAATTTATTCTTATATAAACCCACTAAGGCCACTAACAGGTAATCCTGAATTCTTCCCAGGGTTGTGATTAAAGCTTACACCCTCTTTTGCTACCTTTAAAATCTATTTTATAATGACTGATGTTATTAATCCAATCAGCCTGAAACCTTTGACAAAATTGAATGAGTCTTTGCCCTGTCACTCAAGTAGGTGGCTATTGTATTTCCAACTTCGTATTTTCTATAATTAATTTAAAACAAGAGGTAATTTACGCCATCCCCTGAATGTTTTCAAATCTTTATGTATACAACCTAAACCCCCTACACATACGGTTTCCTTTCTTTATAATGTTTTCCTAACCGAGAAGTTTGTAAATCCGTTACATGGATTCAAATCTTCTGTTGTGAGCAAAATACAGGAACGAAACTACAAAGTCATCACAAGATGGTATTGCTGTCCATGGATACTACACAAAATATTTCCAAAGTCATCAGACCAATGTTGGCGATGTCTATCTCAAGTAGGCACAATGCAACACATATGGTGGGATTGTACCACCTTGCGCCCATTTTTGGACAATGTTTTTAAAATATACAGTGTTTTTGCCTCAGAGACGGTGCCCCAAACTCCCCAAATAGCACTATTATCTATGTTCCCAGAATCTGTTTCAAAAGTTAGCGGGATTTTTGGATTCTTTTTAGTGGCTGCCAGGGCGATAATTCAGAGTTATTGGAAATCCCAGCACACTTCATCATTAACAGAATGGATAACTGAATTAAATATGCTCATGAGAATGGAAGAACTATCGGCGCAGTTTCACGACCGATATTCTCATTTCCAAGATATATGGCTCCCCTGGATATCTTTTACTAAAAACTTTGATTTTGCAACCTTATTATCCTAGAATACCTCCACTTAACCTCAAAACCCATATATCTTCACATACTACTGGGCATCTTGTCGACAGGCCCATGTCATATCTTTCCTTTTTTTTTCTCTCTTTCTTTCTTTGTCTTTATCTATATTTAATTATGGTCTTTAAAGTTTAATCTTGAATACACACTTGCAATTCAATTTTAATATTCTTCATGACAACTTATGTTAATATTCATGTATATATTACTAAGTATATTTAGGGCACCTATGGATTTTACTGTATATTTTCATGTTGCTAACTGAGTTTTTGTTTTTTTCTCTTATACAAATTTCTATAATGACAACCTTATCAAAAATACATTAAAAAAAAAAAAAAAAAATAGGAAAGGATAGACCTTCTGTCTGTCTTTTTTTTATTTGGTGACCAATGTCTTCCGGGACTAAAAGTGAAGGAAATTCTAAAATTTTGATTTGCCACCAGAACAAGAATATAGGAGAATTCTTATAATGAGGACATTTGTTGGGGGGACAACTATCTAAAAGAGGATTTACTTTAGTGTAGAGATTTTCTCTCACTTCCTGTTGTGTATCAGATACAGAAAGTGAAGGAAAATCTGACAGGGATTTTAAACATTTCCTATCAAAAAACCAAAAAAAAACATTTTTACATATATAGTACTTTAAAGCTGATCTCAAGGAATTAGACAAACACTACCCTCAGAATGCTCATTTAGTCTAGTGTTTCATAAATAAGGACTAATGGGCCATACACACTATAAGATTTTCTGAAGACTTTTTCCTTTAGATTTACCAAAACCATATAATATGAGGTCAAACCTAAACACTTTCAATTTGTATGCAATCTGACAGGCCCTTGTACTACATAGAAAAGGTAAATCTGAAGGAAAAAGTCTTCAGAAAATCTTATAGTGTGTATGGCCCTTTAGGCCCCTTTCACACATACAGACCATTTATCCGTTTTTTTATCCATCTGTTGATGGATGAAAAACAGACATCAATGCATTCCTATGTAAAAACGGATGATCATCCGTTTACATTCGTTTTCATCCGCTTCTGTCAATATCCTTTTTTTTTTGAACGGATGAAAGCCCTATTTTTCTTCCGTTAAAAAAAACGGATCTGACAAAAAACGGATGTAAACTGACAAAAGGTCTGTTTTTCATCCGTTTTTGCATTGGTAGTATAGGTTAGGTAGATAGGTTTATGTAACTGAACTGATGAAATGAACGGTCCGTATGTGTGAAAGGGGACTTATACTTTATTCCTCACTCCAGCAGGGTTCCTTCAGCTGTGCAACCAGTACAGTGTAAAGCGCACTGGGCCCAGATCACATGCTCACCTCACATAAAATGCATGGTTAACAACCTTGTACTGCACATGATAAAGCTGAGGAGCTGCCTACAGCCCAGAGCTTCAGGCAGAAGAGAACAGCGATGAAGAAAGCGATAGGTGATATGAATTTTTTTTTCTGCATACATTGGTCCCACTTGAGCAATCCCTGAGGAAGCTGCAAATCACTGTAGTAGTCCTTGCTACTACAGTGATTGCTACTATTATTAAGGTCCTGTGCCATTCCACATAGTGAGAACAGGGGGTCCCTCATTAGGAACCACAACCATTTTTAAAGAATACAAGGCATTCTCTGATTGCACAAGATGGAGAAGCAGGTGGTGACATCACAATCTCCATCATAGTTACTATGCAGAAGGGAAGCTGTTTGGCACAGAACCCAGAAGATAGCGGCAATCACTGTAGTAGTGGTGACTACTACAATGATTTTCAGCTTACCTAGCGATTGCTTAGGTATGAGATATGCATAATACATAGGTCCAAGTTGGATCAATGTATTAATGCAATAAAAATATTACCTAGCATTTAAATTTAAATATATATCTTTGTAAAGAAGGCACTTGAGGTAGCTATCACTCTTCTTTCTGCTTAACAGCACTGCTGAGATTAGCAAACTACACAATGCATTGTTTTCGGTTGGTCAGCTGGATTTGCACTATATACAAGTAAAGTAAAACACAATTGTTTAGCACTGAAAAACAGAAAGGGAAGTGTATGGGTATATGTGATCTGCAGTATTACTGTGCTAGCTATTATCCTTTTGCTCCATTATGCTACGAGTTCTAACAGTATTACGGTATAATGAAAAGCTCCTTATCTTTTGGAGTTATGCAGGCTGATAGACCCAGATATGGTGGTTTATTTTCAGCTGGAACACGAATGTTTCTGAGATACTTTCCAGAGATCATATAAAGACCTAATGATCTGTTCAATATGTAAGGAACATAGCAAGCTTCAATGAGATTCCATTTTCCATTTTTTTTTAGCACTAACAAACTATAATTGTTGAGGCACCCCAAAAGTGTACCAATCAAACCAATACCCAACACAGACAAATATATTGAAATTAATTTCTGCAGGCTCACCAACATACAGTATATAAAGTATGACTTTCATAAATGCAAATAAATTTACCTCCAGAAGCTTATTGGGAGAACTCTCCAGTCCCTTAGTATATAGTACTGCCTTTTGCATTAAAAATATGGCTTTGGACAGGTTATTCTTGTTGATATTGTCAATTATCTCAGATTCTGCAATCCAAAAGAAATATAATATATAATTAAATTCACATGTTTACATAGGCATACAGTGCATCCAAATGTATTCACAGCGCTTCACTTTTTCCACATTTTGTTATGTTACGGCCTTATTCCAAAACTGATTAAATTCCTTATTCTCCTCAAAATTCTACAAACAATACCCTATAATGACAGCGTGAAAGAAGTTTGTTTGAAATCTTTGCAAAATTATTAAAAATAAAAAATGAAAAAAAAAATCACATCTACAGTACATAAGTATTCACAGCCTTTTCCATGGAACTCAAAATTGCACTCAGCTACTTCCTGTTTCCACTGATCATCCTTGAGATATTTCTACAATTTGATTGGACTCCACCTGTGGTAAATTCAGTTGATTGGGCATGATTTGGAAAGGCACACACCTGTCTATATAAGGTCCTACCATTAACAGTGCATGTCAGAGCACAAAGCAAGCCATGACGTTTAAGGAATTGTCTGTAGACCTCTGAGACAGGATTGTATAGAGGCACAGATCTAGGAAAGGTATATAAAATTTTCTGCAGCATTGAAGGTCCCAATGAGCACATAGGCCTCCATCATCCATAAATGGAAGAAGTTTGTAACTTCCAGGACACTTCATAGAGCGGGCCACCCGGCAAAAATTGAGCAATCGGGGGGTGAAGGGCCTTAGTCAGGTAGGTGACCAAGAACCCAATGGTCACTCTGACAGAGCTCCAGCGTTTCTCTGTGGAGAAAGGAGAACCTTTCAGAACAACCATCTCTGCAGCCCTCCACCAATCAGGCCTGTATGGTAGAGTGGCCAGACGGAAGCCACTCCTCAAAGGCACATCACAGCACCGTGGAGTTTGCCAAAAGGCACCTGAAGGACTCTCAGACCATGAGAAACAAAATTCTCTGGTCTGGTGAAACAAAAAATTAATTCTTTGGCCTGAATGGCAAGCGTCATGTCTGGAGGAAACCAGGCACCGCTCATTACCTAGCCAATACCATCCCTACAGTGAAGCATGGTGGTGTCAGCATCATACTGTGGGGAGACTAGATCGGATGGAGGGAAAGATGAATGCAGCAATGTACAGAGACATTCTTGATGAATACCTGCTCCAGAGCTCTCTGGATCTCTGATTGGGGCGAAGGTTCACCTTCTAACAGGACAATGACCATAAGCACACAGCCAAGATAACAAAGGAGTGGCTACGGGATAACTCTGTGATAACCTGATTGAGCATCTCTGGAGAGATCTGAAAATGGCTGTGCACCAACGCTCCCCATCCAACCTGATGGAGCTTGAGAGGTTGTGCAAAGAAGAATGAGAGAAACTGCCCAAAAATAGGTGTGCCAAGATGGTAACATCATACTGAAAAAGACTTGAGGCTGTAATTGGTGCCAAAGGTACTTCAACAAAGTATTGAGCAAAGACTGTGAATACTTATGTATGGACTTTTTTATTTTTTATAAATTTGCAAATATTTCAAACAAACTTATTTCACCTTGTCATTATGGGGTATTATTTGTAGAATTGTAATAAAAATAATTATTTAATCCATTTTGGAATAGGGCTGTAACATAACAAAATGTGGAAAAAGTGAAGCGTGGTCGATATTCTCCGGATGCACTTTAAGTATCTGTCAAATAATCAATTCTTCAATTTACCTGTGTAGAAACTTATGGGCTCACTGTTTTTGTTCTGGTTGCAGTTTTTAGACGATCTCATTGGTTCACCATCCGCTAAAACCAAAAGACATGGCTACATATTACGGTTATTCCAACACACCGAAGACAAAAACTGTTTGCACACACGTCTGTATAAAAATGCACTGTATAGCTGTTATAACAAATTGATCATTTGTTGCCGTGAATGACACTGTAAAAAAACTTAAATCACTAATAAGTGACTCAGTCCCACTCATTTAATGTATGGTTGTATCTTGGTGGTTCTTATATTGGACTACATAATAATTACTGTCTATTTAGAGATAAGAGAGAGTGGTAGAGTTTGAGAAGTTTAGCAAAAAGACAAAGAGGCAGGGCTGACACCATTAAGGCCACAAAATTGCTCTTTGTTATCAATGCTCACAACAGTACATAGTAGCTGTGTGCATTTCTGGAAGAACAACAGGTCAGGGTCTTTACAGTGATCAAACATTGGGCAGTGTGCATGTATTGCAGAGATGTGCTACATACATTTCTTTTTTTACTCTGACATAAATGTTTTCACTATTAAGTAAAATGAAATGTAAATTACAAATGAAATGTATCATCTATTATTGGAGCACTAGCACTCACAATAGCCTAGTAGGGGTAAAACAGTAACCTTGAGACACAAATGTGTTGTGCAGCATTTTTTATGTTTTTGTTTAGTTAATACTGCATATGGGAATGGAAGAATTTGATACATAGTTCTCTAAAAAATAAATAAATAAGAGAAGCTCATGGCAATGCTAGACCCGGTCTGCTGTCCTGGCTTTTTAGCTAACTGATAGGGCTCTGGGAATTCTTGGTCAAAGTGGAACCAAAACTTATTTTAGTGCTTTTAAACTTGGGGACAGGACTTGATATCAACCTACAAGTTTGCTATTTTTTAATGTTTGAATTTTTCTAGTCAGGTGAAATATTTTATTCACAGGTAAAACCTTTATAATGCAGCACATTCAGACATTTTTTAAAGAATAAAACTATTTCTGGATGTTGCAGAGTATGTCTACAGACCGATAGATTTATGCGGGTTTATCCATATTTTCAATCAACTCAGCTGCATTAGCATGTTAATTAGCTTCATTGTGTAAAGTGTTGATGGGCACTGTCATAACAATCATGACTTTGATCAGGTATATCACGTCAGGGTCATCGCTTACCTTGTAGACAATTGAGGATTTTGACTGACACGCGATGCTGAGCCACAATTAGCTCAAGCTGTAAATCCATCATCGTCACATTATGTGTGAGTGACTTGGAGGAGCTTCTCTGCACTTCAGCTGCGTTATTCTCATGCTGTCTCTTTACACCCAGCTGACGGAAAACACAGAGAGAAAGGATTAGTATGCATTTGTGTTGTTGTTTTTTAATTAGTTTATAATCCTAACAAACATTACTTCAAAGACAACTAAGAATTTACAAATCATTAAATATTCAGTAATCAAGAAATCTCCATAATACATGCCTTTTTCATGCATTCAGCTAAATAAGAAGAAGTAAATATGAGCGAGAACTACATCTTGGGACAGGATTATTTATCCAGATGTCCAGTGTACCCCAGATGTAAGATGGGAGTATGACATTAAATACTTTTATGACAAATTTATATGTCACCATTTATTAAAAGCAGTGATGCACAGTGTTACCAGAATCAAAGAGAAGACTTTGGCTTTAAGGTGTATTTCTACCTTTGTAGTCGAAAACCTCCGTCGTATGTATGTTTTCCCATTCACACACCATACCTAAAAATATTTTAACCACTTCCTATCCGGGCCAATTCTGACACTTCACTCCTACATGTAAAAATCGACCTTTTCTTTGCTAGAAAGTTACTTTTTTAAATATTTTTTAAAAATATATTTTGGACTAACTTTATTGCTATCAACATCCCTTGTGACAGCATTGGCTGTGACAGGTTCTCTTTATGGAGAGATCTGGGGTGTATTAGACCCCATATCTCTCCTCTGGCCTTTAATGCAGCCGATCAGGCACAGATTGGTCTGATGGGCTGCTTTCCTGGCCGCTAGCAGCCAGGTAAACTAAGAGGAGGAACCGGAAGTGGCAACATACTCATCACTTCCTGGGTCACAGAGAGAGAGGAACAATGTCAGTTTATCTCTCTCTGTTCTGTGCAGCTGATGCCACAGGTCACATAGCTCCCAGGCTCCACGATTAGACAGTAGAGCACGGGAGAGGAGGCGGTGGTGGGAAGAGGGTGGGACCCCCTTTTAACACCCGCAGAAGTGATCAAGTGGCTATTTAGCCACTTGAATCACTTCTGCTACAAAGGGAGTCAACGGATGCAAACTGTCATACCAGGATGATGTCTGTAGGTGCAGGTATCATCCCAGTATAACTACTGCAACTTGTGGATGTCCATAGATGTCCTACAGGCGGCAAGTAGTTATAACAAATCTTACCTTTTTAGCTGTTTCTTTGGAGTAGGATTATACCTAGGACTCTACAGGACAGATTATATTGCTTTCAATCTCCACAAAGATGGCAATGCAGAGTTTGGGGGCAGCTGAGGGACAATATTCGAGACAGTGTATTAACATAAAATGTCTTGAGATTTTTAACCCTTTGTTAGGACAGTGTGCTCATCAAGTTAACAATTATTAATGAAACCTGCCAGCACTGTACAGACATGGTAATTAAGGCAAAAACAATTCCCCAGCCCCCTCATAAACATTGCATACGGGGGAGCCAGTTAGGATTTTTCAGTCCTTGAGTTTTCAGAAAAGATAATTAAATTTAAAGATAAAAAATGAATTTATATACAACTATATAGATCAGACCAAAATGAGGGACAAATGAAGAGGAAAGAGTGACCAAGGGACTTTTTTTTTACAAATCAGTGACAATTGGGAGCTATGTCAGTATATGAAATACACTTAGTGCTTGGAACACTTGACATAAGTGAGAAGATCCTTTTGTTTTTATTGTTCATTTAAATAGAATGAATTATGCTATGGCTTTGATTCCAGTGTACTTCTGTATAAAATGAGCAACTATATTATGTGATCCTAGAGACGAAGTATAAAGAAATAAGAAATTGTCAGCTTTCATCTGGATCTCAAATATGAAGATTCTGTGCTTTTGTGACCTTCTGTATTTAAAGGTTACTCAGCATTAGTGAGTTGTTCCTAATATCAGTTGGTGGATCTATTTTTTGCATTGGTTGGATTCACAAGAAAAACAGCACAACAAACCTATGAAACAGCCACAATTTAATTGTACTTCTTTTAGGTGGCTTATGCAATTAAGATCATCCTAGTAATTGTCAAAGTGCATCTACCAAGCCATTCAGGCAGTAGCATAAGGCCATAAGTAAAAGGTCTGACATTAGGTGCAACCACGGTTCACATGGCAGGGCAAGAACTTTAACAGAGCCTATAACCTCTTACTAACTGGGTGTTTGAAGACAAGCATATCCTCCATGGAGGCCATGAGGGTCTTGTAAGGCAAAAGAAAGCAGGATCTGCCACAGAAAATACCCACTTACAAATAAAACTTTTCTCAAAAGGATATTGGGCAAAACATTTTGGCAGAGCAAACATCTTCAACAGGTGAAGTGAGTCGTGGCTGGTTTTGAGAATTTATGAACAAGAAATTGTATTTTCAATGTTTGCCCTCATGGTGTTACTATTATTGGCTAGTTAAATTAAATTATTATTATTACTAGACATTAAGCCCGTTAAATTAACGGGCGCTAGAATGTATGTATGTATGCATGTATATAAATATATATATATACACACACACACACACATTTCAACGCAACTGCGCATGCGCCCGACATTTGGAGATGCATATAGTTGGGAGTTTTCGGCAAGATGTTGCGCCCGCATTTGGAGCTTATATACATAAAGGATTTTAAAAAAATTAAATCGGCAGCATGGTTAACACTACTGATAGATATTTAACTACTTATTTAAATGGAGAGATTTAAAAAAAAAAAAAAAAAACTTATTAAACACCAGTGCCTGGCAGTTGAAAATTTGGTATGTGTGTATATATATATATACCGGTATATATATATATATCACACCAAATTTTCAACTGCCAGGCACTGGTATTTATTACGTTTTTTTTTTTTTTTTAAATCTTTCCATTTAAATAAGTAGTTAAATATCTATCAGTAGTGTTAACCATGCTGCCGATTTTATTTTTTAAAAATCCTTTATGTATATAAGCTCCAAATGCGGGCGCAACATCTTGCCAAAAACTCCCAACTATATGCAGCTCCAAATGTCGGGCGCATGCGCAGTTGCGTTGAAACATCTTGCCGAAAACTACAACTCTCGTGCACAGTATTCTTCACTGTGCAAGGGCATTGACTCTCACAGCCAGGGCATTGCATTAGAAGTCTCGTACTCGCGGCGGGTGGGCGTGTACAGGAGCAGATCCCCACCCACCTTTCAGCATCCTATTCAGGATTGGCTGGCGTTCGGATCCAGCTGGGGAAGGAGAAGTACTTCACCTCGGTGGCGGAGAAGAGCGCGGCTCCGGAGGAAGAGGCCTGTCGGATGATGCCTCTGTCGGATAATGCATTTGAGGCATCATCCGACAGGCCTCTTCCTCCGGAGCCGCGCTCTTCTCCGCCACCAAGGTGAAGTACTTCTCCTTCCCCAGCTGGATCCGAACGCCAGCCAATCCTGAGGAGGAAGTGAAGTGGGCGGGGATCCGCTCCTGTGTAACACGCCCACCCAGCGTCGGCCGGCTGCCCGAAGTCTCTCTGCGTCACAACGGCTGTCCTGGGGCACATGCGCAGTAGCGCAATCCCACGGACACAGGGACGGACGCAGAGACACATGGGTTTTATTAATATAGATGTATGTATATATACATACATATGTGTACAGTGGGTACGGAAAGTATTCAGACCCCCTTAAATTTTTCACTCTTTGTTATATTGCAGCCATTTGCTAAAATCATTTAAGTTCATTCTTCTTCCTCATGAATGTACACATAGCACCCCATACTGACAGAAAAACACAGAATTGTTGACATTGTTGCAGATTTATTAAAAAAGAAAAACTGAAATATCACATGGTCCTAAGTATTCAGACCCTTTGCTCAGTATTTAGTAGAAGCCCCCTTTTGATCTAATACAGCCAGGAGTCTTTTTGGGAAAGATGCAACAAGTCTTTCACACCTGGATTTGGGGATCCTCTGCCATTCCTCCTTGCAGATCCTCTCCAGTTCTGTCAGGTTGGATGGTAAACGTTGGTGGACAGCCATTTTTAGGTCTCTCCAGAGATGCTCAATTGGGTTTAAGTCAGGGCTCTGGCTGGGCCTTTCAAGAACAGTCACGGAGTTGTTGTGAAGCCACTCCTTCGTTATTTTAGCTGTGTGCTTAGGGTCATTGTCTTGTTGGAAGGTAAACCTTCGGCCCAGTCTGAGGTCCAGAGCACTCTGGAGAAGGTTTTTGTCCAGGATATCCCTGTACTTGGCCGCATTCATCTTTCCCTCGATTGCAACCAGTCGTCCTGTCCCTGCAGCTGAAAAACACCCCCACAGCATGATGCTGCCACCACCATGCTTCACTGTTGGGACTGTATTGGACAGGTGATGAGCAGTGCCTGGTTTTCTCCACACATACCGCTTAGAATTAAGGCCAAAAAGTTCTATTTTGGTCTCATCAGACCAGAGAATCTTATTTCTAACCATCTTGGAGTCCTTCAGGTGTTTTTTAGCAAACTCCATGCGGGCTTTCATGTGTCTTACACTGAGGAGAGGCTTCCGTCGGGCCACTCTGCCATAAAGCCCCGACTGGTGGAGGGCTACAGTGATGGTTGACTTTCTACAACTTTCTCCCATCTCCTGACTGCATCTCTGGAGCTCAGCCACAGTGATCTTTGGGTTCTTCTTTACCTCTCTCACCAAGGCTCTTCTCCCCCGGACGGCCAGCTCTAGGAAGGGTTCTGGCCGTCCCAAACGTCTTCCATTTGAGGATTATGGAAGCCACTGTGCTCTTAGGAACCTTAAGTGCAGCAGAAATCTTTTTGTAACCTTGGCCAGATCTGTGCCTTGCCACAATTCTGTCTCTGAGCTCTTCAGGCAGTTCCTTTGACCTCATGATTCTCATTTGCTCTGACATGCATTGTGATCTGGAAGGTCTTATATAGACAGGTGTGTGGCTTTCCTAATCAAGTCCAATCAGTATAATCAAACACAGCTGGACTCAAATGAAGGTGTAGAACCATCTCAAGGATGATCAGAAGAAATGGAAAGCACCTGAGTTAAATATATGAGTGTCACAGCAAAGGGTCTGAATACTTAGGACCATGTGATATTTCAGTTTTTCTTTTTTAATAAATCTGCAACAATGTCAACAATTCTGTGTTTTTCTGTCAGTATGGGGTGCTATGTGTACATTCATGAGGAAGAAGAATGAACTTAAATGATTTTAGCAAATGGCTGCAATATAACAAAGAGTGAAAAATTTAAGGGGGTCTGAATACTTTCCGTACCCACTGTATGTATGTATATATATATATATATATATATACATACATACATATATATATACATACACATACATATATATATATATATATATATATATATATATATATATATATATATACATACATATATATATATATATATATATATATATATATATATATATATATATATATATATATATATACATATACATATACATACATATATATGTATGTATATATATATATATATATATATATATATATTTATACATACATATATTATATATATATATATATATATATATATCTATATATATATAATGTTTTCTTTAATTTCTTATTTTTTACTTTTCATGATTATTATTTTCAATACGTAGAAGCTGCTTTTACTGATTTCGGCCGCTGTCCTGTCAGATATTGCCTCCCCGCCTCTGTTCAGTCAGCTGTTCTTCCCGCCGAAAAATTAATCTGAGGGACTACGCACGCGTAATACTGACGTCTACCCGAGCTGAGCGGAGCAGTCAGCTGGAGTGACGTCATTTACCGCGCATGCCCAGTCCTTCAGATGGATTTTTTCAAAGGGAGGAAGTATCAGACAGGAGCCGCGGTCTTCTCCATACCAGAGCCCATGTCAGATGAAGTTTTCAACGTGACAGGAGCCGCGGTCTTCTCGATACAGGGACACCCTGTCAGATGGATCTTTCAATGGGGAAAGACAGAAGACAGAAGCCGCGGTCTTCTCCATACCGGAGCTGCGGTCTTCTCCGCCACCTAGGTATGGTTTCCTTCCAGCCAATATAGAGGCCGATGTTGAAAGGTGGGCGGGGATCTGCTGGTATACACGCCCACCCAGCGCCGGCCGGTGTTCTCTGCGTCCCAATCCCAACGGCTGTCCTGTGGCACATGTGCAGTAGCGCATTTCCATGGACACAGGGAAATCTGGACGCAGGGACACATGGCTTTTATTAATATAGATTATACTAACTGGTACACACAAAACATGTTCAAATTTACCAAAAAAGTACTGAAGTATAAACTAGACTAACAGTTTCAGCATGCTCCCTGTATTTTATGGCTTAGTTGTCTTAGTATCTGGCCTGAAGGATATTAATTTCACTTGCACACATGCTTCTGACTTATCCTTTATCTTATTTCTAAATTATCTGTAAGGCAGGCCATACATTAGAAAAAGAAAACTTTGTTTAACCAGCAGGTTGAACAAAGAAAAATGTGCCACCAACTTAAGTCACCTTCAAAATGGACTTCAAACTATCTTTAGCTGTGACAAATCTATTTGCACATATGTGTGGATCCAAATGCAGGGATTAACACAAAGGCTTTTTTTTTTTTTCTCAAACATAAGAATTTGTCACTTCTAACTGGTCACAATGGATGATGCTTGGGTAATGTTTTCAAGTGTTTTGTGGAGAACTGTGAAGACGTTCTGAGCTCATTTACTTTTTCCTTTTTTTTTTTTGTTCATATAAATTTGATGACACTATACACCAAATAATATTTAACACATTTTACTACAGCTGGGTTTTATGCAAATCGTTTTTAGATATATTTTTATCAATCCTCCAGGTGACATTAAAAATGGCTCTGTGACAAATTTTGAAAATGTATTCATATAAATGGTTCTCATTGTTCTATGTATCCAATTAGTGATTTGGACTACCTTTTTACCCAAGATAGACACTCTCTCATATGCGTTCAGTAAACTTTATTTAAAAAGAGTGAAGAAAGATGTAGTAATGTTTGGATTACTTCTTGCTCCTTGCTTTCTATTGTTCGGTTACTCTTTGTGGATTGTAAGAAGTTTCTGGCTTGAACAATGAATTACAAAAAAAGTGAAGTGAAATGAGTGAAGAGAAGTGTGTGCTGTTTTCATATCTCCAACTACATGCTTGTTTTACAACGTAATATTGTAATCTGCACTGACAGAAGCATCTGGAATCTTCTTTCATTCTATAGGCAACAACTACAGATTATTCAAGGCAATTTATATTCCTGCATTCCAACGCTGCGCTTCATAGTGAACCAATTCATATACAAAAATTCTGTAGACTCACCCTCGTGATGTAGTGATCCACCACTTCTCCGCTTGTTACAGAGCCTTTTGAACGTGACATTGACAACCCTTTGATTGCCTTGTCTAGGGTTTCATATGCAAAGATCAGCTTTAGAACTGGTGTTTTCTAGAGCAAAAGTAAAACATTTGAATGAGAATTCCTTTTAAAAGATAGGGAAAGTTAGTTTCCTAGAGCGTGCCAGCATCCTAATGTGTAACAAATAGAAACACAGGACTTCTATAGAGATTTCTGTATAGGGAAAATGACTTTAGAAGCACAGCATGAGACAACTTACATAAAACTCAATTTATTAGAACAAACATTAAAACCATATCACATTTAAAAAACAGGAGGGGTTAGGCCATATAACACAGCTAACACCATCCACGATTAAATAAACAACTAAGAAGGGAGGGGCTACCTGCCTATTACAATGTTAGATATGTAACCCCCTCCCTTCTTTGTTGTTTATTTAATCGTGGATGGAGTTAGCTGTGTTATATGGCCTAACCCCTCCTCTTTTTAACATGTAATATGGTTTTATTGTTTGTGCTAATAAATTGAGTTTTAAGTAAGTTGTCTCATGTTGTGCCTCTAAAGTCCACTTTTGCTATACAGGGATCTCTATAGGAGAAGTCCTGTTTTTCTATTTGCTTTTAAAATATGTTTGCCACACTTATTTTAAAATGCAACTTTATCAGAACATGATAGACAATTCTGAAACTTCAATTTACAAGTGACATCCCTGTGGGATCAATTCATTCTTTTTTGCAGCCCTCCATGTCTGATAAAAAAAGATTCATGGGCTGCTTTGTACCAATGGCAAAGTAAATATCCAAATAGATTTTGTCTGTGACAGTCCTCCTGAATTGCATTTGTATCAATAAGATGGGTTTTACCAGTAATGTGTGATTTGAAAGAAGGTTTCAAAAAAAGGTAGAGTATTGTACCATGGTATTTTTGGCGTGTTATTGATACCTTGTATTGGCTAACTTAAAGTATTACTAAACCCACAATAGTAAAAGAGGTTAATCCTAAGGGGTTAAACCTCTGCAGTGTATAAAAAGGCTGTTTGATCCTGTATGCACAGATCCTCCTCTTCTTGCATTGCCCCCAAAACATCTCCGGATAAGACAGAGTTACTGGAGTCACATGCTCAGTTTGGTGTGTATTGCTAGAGAGGTTTTTTTTCCTTGGGAGAGTGCATGTGATCAGCACAGGGCCAATTAGTACTGTCCAGACAGAGGGTCAGGGGTCCTGCATCCTGTTTGGACAGCCAGTGCAGTATAAAAACTCCTCCTACAAGCTTTAACAAGGCACTGATAGAAGTCCAAAACTGCTATATACCGCTGATCAGAAAAGGTATTTAGCAGTTTATATTTACTAAAATGATTGTATTTACATGTTCTATGTACTGTGGGAGACCAGATATAGTGACTGCAGGGTCCTGGGTTTAGTAACACTTTAAGTTGTTAAAGATGCAAGTATTCTAAATAAACTACCTTCATAATAAGTTACTTTCTTCAGACTTTGCATATTTATATATTTGTATAAAGCTGGAAAATTATACTAAGTTATTCCAAAAATGATCATCTTTAATAACTTAAAGAGGAACTTCAGTTGTTGTAGTTGTTTTTTTTAAGTCAACAGCTACAAACACTGTAGCTGCTGACGTTTAAAAAACAGGTAGTTACCGGTGCCTGGAGTCCAGTGCTGTCTTTCCCCAGCTGTATCTTCTTACCTCTGCGGGTAAGAAGATACTGATACAAATAGTACTGTTTTTATATATTGTATGTGCTTTTTGCCTTATTGTCACATATACGGATTTGCAGCCAGTATATAGCACACCTATCTTTGTGTCAGTGAAATGAAATCAATTGCTACCCACCGCCGCTAGAAAATAAAAAAAATATATACAGTATCTCACAAAAGTGATTTCAACCCCCCCCCCCCACCCCACCCCCTTATATTTTTGTGAATATTTTATTATATCTTTTTATGTGACAACACTGAAGAAATGACACTTTGCTACAATGTAAAGCGGTGAGTGTACAGCTTGTATAACAGTGCAAATTTGCTGTCCCCTTAAAATAACTCAACTCACAGCCATTAACGTCTAAACCGCTGGCAACAAAATTGAGTACACCCCTAAGTGAAAATGTCCAAATTGGGCCCAATTAGCCATTTTCCCTCCCTGGTGTCATGTGACTCGTTAGTGTTACAGGATCTCAGGTGTGAATGGGGAGGAGGTAAGTTAAATTTGGTGTTATCCCTCTCACTCTCTCATACTGCTCACTGGAAGTTCAACATGGCAGCTCATGGCAAAGAATTCTCTGAGGCTCTGAAAAAAGAATTGTTGCTCTACATAAAGATGGCCTAGGCTACAAGAAGATTGCCAATACCCTGAAACTGAGCTGCAGCTTGGTAGGAAAGAACATACAGCGGTTTATCAGGACAGATTTCACTCAGAACAGGCCTCGCCATGGTCGACCAAAGCAGTTGAGTTCACGTGCTCAGCGTCATATCCAGAGGTTGGCTTTGGGAAAAAGACAAATGAGTGCTGCTAGCATTGCTGCAGAGGTTGAGGGGGGGGGGGGGGGTCAGCCTGTCAGTGCTCAGACCATACACCGCACACTGCATAAAATTGGTCTTCATGGTTGTCATCACAGAAGGAAGCCCCTTCTAAAGATGATGCACAAGAAAGCCGCAAACATTTTGCTGAAGACAAGCAGACTAAGAACATGGATTACTGGAACCACGTCCTGTGTTCTGATGGGACCAAGATAAAGCATATTTGGTTCAGATGGTGTCAAGTGTAAGTGGCTGCAACCAGATGAGGAGTACAAAGACAAGTGTGTCTTGCCTACAGTTAAGCATGGTGGTGGGAGTGTCATGGTCTTGGGCTGCATGAGTGCTGCCTGCACTGGGGAGCTACAGTTCGTTGAGGAAACCATGAATGCCAACATGTACTGTGACATACTAAAGCAGAGCATGATCCCCTACCTTCGGAGACTGGGCCGCAGGGCAGTATTCCAATATGATAATGACCCCAAACACACCTCCAAGACGACCACTGCCTTGCTAAATAAGCTGCGGGTAAAGGTGATGGACTGGCCAAGCATGTCTCCAGACCTAAACCCTATTGAGCATCTGTGGGGCATCCTCAAAGGGAAGGTGGAGGAGCGCAAAGTCTCCAACATCCACCAGCTCCGTGATGTCGTCATGGAGGAGTGGTAGAGTGGCAACCTGTGAAGCTCTGGTGAACTCCATGCCCAAGAGGGTTAAAGCTGTGTTAGAAAATAATGGTGGCCACACAAAATATTGACACTTTGGGCCCAATTTGGACATTTCAACTTAGGGGTGTATTCACTTTTGTTGACAGCGGTTTAGACATTAATGGCTGTGTGTTGAGTTAATTTGAGGGGACAGAAAATTTACACTGTTGTACAAGCTGCACACTCACTACTTTACATTGTAGCAAAGTGTAATTTCTTTAGTGTTGTCACATGAAAATATATAATAAAATATTTACAAAAACCTGAAGGGTGTACTCACTTTTGTGAGATACTGTATTTTATTGCCATCTATTCCAGCTATATACCATCCCAATACATTTTCCTGATTTGTAACCTCAACCTATTAAGTGTCTGGTAAAATCTATGCTGCTGCAGCTTTCAATGGTGATGCAGGTTTGAAATGTTTATAGATCTTTAAAGAGATGTAATAAGGCATTGTTCTATTTTTATTATGGAGTCTATGCATTAAAAAAAAAAAAAAAAAAATCCTGTGTCATTAGGTCAGTTATTCACACAACCAACATGGTTATTCCCTCTAATTGCTCTAAATTTTGCTAAGTTTATTTCCTAGGATTGTTAGCACCATCTAATGGCAATAATGCAGTATTTTTTCCTGAAATATCTGTTAGGAAAAATACTGCATTATTGCCACTAGATGTTGCTGATGGTCCTAGGAAATAAACCTATTAAGAAAATTAAGATGACAACTCGAGGAACCTGTGCAATGTTTTTTCTATACATATATTAGATGTCTAATATGCACACACAGCAGTCTTCATACACCGATCAGCCATAACATTTTGACCACCCACCTAATATTGAGTATGGTCCCCTGTTGCTAAAACAGTCCTGACCAATTGAGGCATGGACACCAAAGCAACATCCATATGAATGGCAGGACCCAAGGTTTCCCAGCAGAACATTGCCCAAAGCATCACACTGCCTCTGCCGACTTGCCTTCTTATACTGCATCCTGGTGCCATCTCTTCCCCAGGTAAGTGAAGCACAAGCACCCAGCCATCAACATGATGTAAAAGAAAACATGATCCATCAAACGAGGCCACCCTATTCCATTGCTCTGTTGTCCAGTTCTGATGTTCATGTGAACCATTGTCAAAGCTTTTGGCTGTGGACACGGGTCACCATGTGCTTCACAGCCCCATACACAACAAACTGTGATGCCCATTTTTTTCTGCTTTCACTACATCAACTTCATAGACAACATGTTTACTTGCTGCCTAATGCACTGCCAAAAAAATTAAAGGAACACTTTGAAAACACATCAGATTTAAATGGGGAAATATATCATGCTGGATACTGATAAGGCCTGGGTAATGTGTTAGGAATGAAAGGATGTCACATTGTTTGATGGAAATGAAAATTATCAACCTACAGAGGGCTAAATTCAAAGATACCCCAAAAATCAAAGTGAAAAAATGATGCAGCAGGCTAGTCCATTTTGCTGAAATTTCATTGTAGCAACTAAAAATGGTACTTAGTAGTTTTTATGGTCCCCACGCGTTTGTATGCATGCCTGACAACGTCTGGGCATGCTCCTTACGAGACGACGGATGGTGTCCTGGGGTATTTTCTCTCAGATCTGGACCAGGGCATCAATGAGCTCCTGAACAGACTGAGGTGCAACCTGATGTTGTCGTATGGACCAAAACATAATTGTCCCAGGGGTGTTCTATTGGATTTAGGTCATGCGAGCGTGGGGGCCATTTAATGGTATCAATTCCTTCCTCCTCCAGGAATTGGCTGCATACTCTCGCCACAGGGTGAATCGGTTTCCATCTGTAAAAGGCACAGGGCACCAGTGGGGGACCTGCCAATGCTGGTGTTCAATGGCAAATGCCAGTCAAGCTCCACAGTGCCGGGCAGTGAGCACAGGGCCCACTAGACAATGTCAGCCCCTCAAGCCACCCTCATGAATTCTGTTTCTGATTGTTTGGTCAGAGACATTCACACCAGTGGCCTGCTGGAGGTCCTTCTGTAGGCCTCTGGCAGTGCTCATCCCATTCCTCCTTGCACAAAGTTTCAGATACCTGTCCTGCCGATGGGTTAAGCACCTTCTACGGCCCTGTACAGCTTTACTAGAGTAACTGCCTGTCTCCTGGAATCTCCTCTATGCTCTTGAGACTGTGCTGAGAGACACAGCAAACCTTCTAGCAATGGCACGTATTGATGTGCCATCCTGGAGGATTTGAACTGCCTGTGCAACCTCTATAGGGTCCAAGTATTGCCTCATGCTACCAGTAGTGACACTGACCCTAGCCAAATGCAAAACTAGTGAAAAACAATTAGAAAAGATGAGTAGGGAAAAAAAATGTCAGTGACATCCACCTGTGAAACCATTCCTGTTTTGGAGTTTGTCTCGTTGTTGCCCTTCTAGTTCAGCTGTTGTTAATTTAATTAACATCAAAACAGCTAATGATTAACAACCCCCTCTGCTACTTAACTTACCAGTTCAATATCCCAGGAGTTTAATTGACTTGAGGCTATACTCCAAATAAAAAGTGTTCCTTTAATTTTTTTGAGCAGTGTATTTCCCACCATTTTTCAGATGCCATTGTACAGAGATATTCCCTTTACCTGTCAGTGGTCATAATATTATGGATGATCGGTGTTTATGTAACTATCAATAGTTGTAAAAAAAAAAGTAACATTAGCACACAAACAATTTGCCACTTTAATAAACATCTATCATGCCTACCAATCTACTTGTATATACACAGAGGGAGATTTCCAGTAAGTTAACCACTTTACCTCTGGTCACATTGCTGCTACTGCAGCAATGTGGCTCGTTCCCGTCCAGCGACGTAGACCTACGTCGCTGGACTCCTCCCCCTGTAGGCGGCGCTCCCGCTGTTTTCAGTCACAGCGGGAGTCGGGCCAGGGGAGGAGCGGCGGCGATCGCCGCCGCTCTTCCCCGATCGTCGGGGAATCGAGTGAGGAGATCCGCCCGCTTGTGTAAACAGAGCGGGCGGATCTCCTAAGTGACAGGCAGGGACATACCGGAGTGTTCAGCATAGCTGGGGAAAAAAGGACGTAAATTTTGTTCGGGTACGGCGTCGCACGACCGCGCAATTGTCAGTTAAAGTCACACAGCGCCGAATCGCAAAAAGTGGCCTGGACGTAAGACAGCAAAATCCTCCGGTGGTAAAGTGGTTAATTAGTAGATATAAATACGGTACTCTGGTCACCCTACGAAGCATTAACCTCCATGTAGACCTCTGGGACCTCATCTCCTTCCCCTCCTGTTCCCTCCCTCTCTTCCCCCTCTCTACCCTCACAATGCAGATGATAGCCTGGGCTTCCCAGCTAGCCGTTCATATCCTTTGTTAACACTTGGATACACAAGTTATTTTACTGAATATTCCCATGCTTGATTGTGGTACTTCTAACTGTTTGACTTCTCCACCTTGTTCGCCATTGTATACTTGAGTTCACAACCTTTGGACAACAGATTTACTAGAACTCATAATCCCACTTTATTATGCTGACTTGTATGTGCAAAGGAATAAAGCTTTGTAATATTTTCTGTACATCTTGCCACCCAAGTGCCTTCATGCTATTGTTATTTGTAACTTGAAAAACTCAATAAATACATTAAAAAAAAAAAAAAAATAATAATGCTCTGCCCACCTTAATAAAACCAGGTCTATTTCTTGGATTACTGAAGTCCGTGTTCATTTTTTCATTTGACCTGTCTGAATAGGAAGGAACAAATATTATACTTACTATTAATAATAGAATTGTGTTTGATTATGTATCCTTGTATTTTGTTAGAAAATGCATCAGACTGAACTACAAAAAATGCAAATAAAGCATATGGGCTTCACAAAACAAATTAAAATGATTACAATAAACAGCATAAAAATAATTCCTGAGGATAAAATATAATACTACAACATGTTATTTTATTTATCCATTCAACTTAGCGTACGTAAGAAAAAGCCATTTATATGATGATGCTGTGCATATACGCACTCTGGTAAATCTTTTAAACCCTCAATATTCTTCAAGATTTAATATCAGTTAGAATATTTGCACTAATGGAAAACACAAAGAAGCTTATTTATAACATGTTGCAAAATGGTTATTTCGAAAACACACTGCTATTATGATTTTTATTATTATTATTATGTAACATTGAGAGCAATCATTTATTTTCTATTGTCTTCAGGAATAGAGGATATTAACCAGCCCCTGTGTGATGAGGAGTAAAACCCTTAGCGTTTTCTGTTGTATGGGGAGCCGCATGTGCCAAGTACAGCCATCAATTTAAATCAAAAAGTAACTTTTGTTGGGAAAAAAAACATTCCCCTCTGGGTGATCTATGTAAATTGCAGGAATTTTACCAAACTTTGTTGAAGATTCCTACCTTTTGTTATTCTAAAGAAATAGCTTTTGTTTTTGTCTGTGTCCATGCAAATCTTTGTGGGAATAATTTTATAATTATCAATCAGTGCCTGCAGTTGCAGGATTCTAAATACGCGCAATTGTAAACAAATGAACGCACGGGAACATACTGTTGATCTGAAAAATGCTCATTTGCATATTTTACAAGAACGTGAAAATACATTTGCGCGAAAAGACGGGAATTTGCGCGAACGCATATGCGTGAAAATGCACGCATTTCAAAAAGAAAAATATTTTCCCAGAAATTTACGCCTGAAAAAGGAGATGCTCAAACAGGAGTATCACGTGTAGGAGGCCTTAATCGAGTTAAATAATAATCTGTGATGACCACTGTCTGGATAGACTTTTTTTTTTTTAAATCCAAACTTTTTTTTATTTATTTTACATGGTGATTACACGTTTCAAAAAATCATTTAAGGCAATACAAAGCACATATCGTATACAAAAGTCATAAACAGTAGTGGACAGTCACATCATACAAAACGGATATAAAACATTTGTTTCCTGTTTTTTTTTTTTTTTTTTTCAAAAAAACAGATACATAACATAGAAATAGAGTAACCAGCACTCGTTGTAAAACATTTTATGCCAGTAGTAGACTTTCTTCATTTCTGTCCCTAGAAGCTCCTAGTGAGATTTATAGTGTCTCTAAACCTACATTGTAAAAACCTATCAATAAATGGTGTATTGCATGCTGTTCATACTCACTCAGTCACTATGAGACTCGTTTTCTGTATTCTGCAAAAAACCTGGTTGATCCTGCTGCTTTCTATCTCCACCTTCTGTTCATGTCCCCCATTCAGCTAAGGATTTTGCAGCTGTGGTGGCAACTCTGCACATGCTCAGTTTTCAGTGAGTTTCTATGTTGAGCATTTCCTCCTGATCACATCTGAGCAGCCCATGTGACCATAGAGTCACACATGTGGGTGTATACACAGTGGTAAATGACAGCCCCCTCCCTCCCTCCTCCTCCATGCCCACTAACCAGCTAAACACAATGGGGGTGGGATAGTACATGTAAAATAATGAAGGCTTCACCTCCCTCTTATTCTAAGACACAAGCTGGAGGGGCGTGACACAGCCTGTGACCGTCAGAAATCTGCCCACACCATGTTATTGGTGGCCACTTTCTCCCTCGTTTTCTTTCTACCCTAAGTTTTCTTGCTTTCCCATTTTTTCCCTGCATCTTTAACCTCCCCCTTTTCAACCAGGGAGGTCTTCTCTACCCTATACTTCTTTGTATACTTCAGTTGACTGACACTCCGATTCAGTGGCCGAAAACACGTTGTAGCTCAGTGCATCTCTTCACAGTTTTCAGATGCAGCCTCCTCTAGTTTTTCTTTTTCTTTTTGTTATTGCTGAAAACTATGTTCTAACCTTTAGGAACATCGGAACATCACTATCATACCGTGGATCAGTTTGATTATTGCAATAATTTACTCATTGTAATTCCCTCTTATTTCACTGTATTTTGGAGCTCTACTTCCAGTTATGTTGCACACTTCGGATTCTTGTCTTAGTCAGTTGGCTTTGTAAAAGAAAGATTTGATTTCAAATTTATATTTGTATGACAATTTAAAACAGTTTAGTGATATTAATTATTTTTACTCTGTATTCCAAAGGCTGTTTTTTTTTACTATGAAGATGTGACCAGCAGCAGAGGACTAGAAGTTCCTCCAGCTTATGTTTCTCTGCAAACAGGCTGAAAAAGCTGGGTCATGTGACAGCTGTATATGGATTAGGAAAAGTGGTCAGTGGTAATTGGTTTGTCTCAACTCCCTAACTGATACATCTGCGGAGCAGCTTCCTCTGTTGAAAAACAGACTTACTGGCAGGATTACCAGGTGAAAATAAAAGAAAAAAAGCCTTAAAAAGAAAACTAATTCAGCAACCACATCTAAGAATTGGTATGCTGCACCATAATAAATGTTTGCTTTTGGGTTTAATGCTGTTTAAGCCCATTACACACGGGTCAAAAAATTGGCCAGTGTGGCAGGAACAGACCGACTTTCGGTCTGTGTATACAGCTGTCTGTTCAACAGGAGCAGGTCTAAAGCCCTTTACACACGTACCGATTGTCGGCCGTAAATATTCGGCCGACGACCGATCGGCCGATTGTAGGCTTGTTAGTATGATGCTTCCGACAGCCGACAGCGCATTTTCGGCCAAACAGAATCTGTCGTGCAAGCATTAAAATTTTTGTTGGCCGTCACCAGAACGGCCGATTGTTCGCCAGTCAGTACAGATTTCGGCCGACAGACAGCAGATTAGCAAGACTGGGCATGCTCAGAAAAGAAAAAAAGACAAGGAAAGTTAACCATCACATGACATCACTTCTGCAGTCGGCTGTTGTTGGCCGACAAAATTCGTGTGCAGTCTTTTGCAGTTTTCAACAGACACGACAGCCCTGGACAAAAGACGGCCGATCGTTCGGCCGACGATCGGTACGTGTGTACGGGGCTTAATGATCGGATTCTGTCAAATAGACAAGATGGAAAACCAGCATTTATTCAGCGTTCGCAGACAATGCAGATAGAGGGGTGTTCCCATGCCAGAATACAATGTATCAGCAAGAGAGATGCCCGCATCAACATCACTTGTGTTGATGCAGGGATTTGTCAGAATTTTTTTCATACAACCGATTGCTTGAAGGAAAAAAACTGTATGTGTGTACAACGCTTAAGGGTGCCCATAGATTATTTCATTATTTTCTGTTCATCCAGGGGGCCGTATTAAAAAAAAAAAATGAATGGATTCCCTCATCCCCACAAGTGGGGTAGATGGAGGAATTCTCCTCCTCTGTGTCATTGTACTCTGACAGTGGGATTGTCAGATAAAAGAATTACGGTTCAACAGAAGTCGATTATTAGATCAACTTCTAGCAAGGAGGAATGGCCCTAAATGGATTGAAATTTGTCTGGTCCCTGCTAAACTGGCTTCATTTTGATACATCTATGGCCAGCTTGAGTGACAAAGTGAGTTGCATGTTTGATTTTATAGGATCAGTAGGAAAGTCAACAAAAATTGGATTATTTTTGGTACTCACCATAAAAATCTCTAGAATCTTGACTGTAGGGGTGTCCCAGAGCAGTGACTATGGAGGGGTGAGAAAAACAGAAAACAATAGAAAACCTCACAGATAAGAATCAGGTAAGTATCTTACAGACCTGAGAGATGGTTCCCTTGTGTTGAAAAGAGCAGGACACACTAATTGCCATAATTGAATGGGCTGTAACAGGAAGAGAAGAAGCCTGGTGTGTAATGGCATAAGCCTGAACAATAGTTTATCTAAAACATCTAGATATAGCCGCCAAACCTTTACACAGGCCCTCTGCGACTGCAAAAAAAAAAAAAGGCCATCATACAATACAAGGCTGTAGCATAAAGATAAACCCGCATAGCCCAAAAAACATTTAGAGTATAAAGCACAATCTCCTTGGGGTGCACTGGTCATGAGCAGAGTGAAGGCAGGATGGTGCACCTATGGTAGAAAAGAGAACTGCAGCGAACAACCACTTTATCCTTGTGCAAATCCAAAGAGAGGGACAAGAAAAGGCTGCCAGCTCATAAGAGGGGATGGTGATCAAGAAAACTTTCCTCTGGGATGGACCCATGTAAGGACCATTTGTGAAGCAAGAGGGTGTTGAACGAAAACTGCTAGGGCTAAAACCGGGCATTGATAGTACTAAAGGTAAGCTTAAGGTTAATGCCCCATTGAAAAAAGGCTAAAATTCTTCAATAGGAAATCACCTGTATTTGTACCAGAGTATGTATGTTTTCTAGGTATGCTGGTAGGTCTTTGAGTTGTGGCTTTGCTAAGCCAGTCAAGCCAGCAATGGTAAAGCAGGAGGAAAGAGTAGATCCTGATGCAGAGAAAGGCACCCTAAGACAGTAGGTCCAGATGCAAAGGAAGATGCCAAAGAGCTCCCATTACCAGGCACACTATGCTGGCGTACCAGGGATGACAAGGCCAATCATGGGACACAAGAATTTGTGGAACTACTTCAACTTCTACATAATGCAAAAGGCATGGGGTACATTCCTCCCAGGACCACAGGCCCTAAACCAACAGCTGACCCTGAGTAGGCTGGCATAAGTCATGACAACTGTCCAATGAAGGAGCAGAAAGAACTTGCCAGCCATCACCAATGAATAATGAAGCCACCTCAACAGGTAGGACTTGACTGGACAACTCATTCCAGTGATAAGTGCAATTCATCCTATCTGGTGCAGAACCCGGGTGTAGTATTGTTCATAAAGGACCAGTAGATTCTCCACACAGGCTGTTATCATATTGGATGCTTGATAGAATGTTCTGCCTGAACCATTGAATGCTGCTCTGATCAAACTCGTGCATGCATTCCTGCCACTACTACTGGGAGAATCTCACTCAGCAAAGCTCAGAGAACAATGCCTAATAGGATTACACTACTGTTCCCATAGAGGCTATCTGCAGGGCAAGAGTCATGCTGTTTCCACAATGGTGATCAGGCACAGTAGATAGACATGATCGTGTATCCCTTCATAAAGGCAGATAGCTATCAAAACAATATTGACTTCGCAGAGCAAACATATCCCGCCAAGCGAATAAATCTGCACAATATACAGGGGCCCCTGCTGGTGGTCATATCCTTGCTGCTTGATCCTTGAATTCCGCATCGCAATACACATAGATCTCTACCGGCAAACAGACTCGCGCATAGCGCATAGAGTGTTCGCCAGTGGAGATGTCTATGTAAAGCAAACACGTCTACACATCTAAGAGAAGTTTTTCACTGCCAGTAGTCTTTGATCAATGCCGATTTGCCTGTACATGCTCTAATGAGCGTATTGCAAGCAAACCAAAAACAGGAGCTATAACGACAAGCTTAATAAAACACATCCTGAAAAATGTCCACTCTAGTACTAATAAAATCTCCACAACAGAAGGCTGTCTTGGTAATCCACAATATAGATCCCACATTATTTCAGTGCCACAAACTGGAAGTGGTAGTCCCCTATCATGAAGCACTGAAACCACTGGTGGTGTGCACAAATGAGGATATGTAGTTAAGCATCCTTGATTTCTTTGCATGCCATGAAATCCCTCTGATTAAGAGACACTATCACCATGCAAATGGATTCCATCCTGAATTTTTGGACCTTCACAGAGGCATTAAATTCCCTGAGAACCATAATTGGCTGAATTCCATGCCTCTGAAGATGGATCAGGAGCAATCACTCCCTGCTAGGAAAAAAAAAACATTGACAGACAGCTAGAAGTTGTGGTGCTGAGATGGGAAAAGAATAGGATTGGAAGGGAAGGACTTGTTTGACAGATAAGAAAATATATTAGCCTGACACAATTCACACGCGGATACAGTTGTCAGGGATGTGTGCAGTCTAACAATTTGCAAACCAGCTAATTCGCCCCCCCCAACTTGATATAGACAGGTGGGGAAAACCTTCATGTTGTGGAAAACTGCAGGCCTTTTAGACTTGTATTGCCAGGGACACCAGACCAGGAAGTCTTAAAGGGTTGGAACCCTTGTCTGAGACACCCGGAGAACGAAAAAGATGCTTATGAAAAAGGAGCCTGGCTTGCAATGTGGCTCTTTATTCTTACTAAATTGAGGTACGAAGGCACTTTTACCTCTTGTGAGGTTTTTATTGATTTATTTATTATATCATTCACCAATGTGCCAAAAAACTGGTTCACCTGGAATGGCAAATTCGTCAGGGCCTTCTTAAACCAACACTTAGAATGCAGCTCAGAACAACTGCCAAGACTGAAAGCCTGGAAATCAAGGGGGCTGCATTCATCATACAATGCTGGTGTCGCCAATTCCATTTGAGACACCAGCACCATGGCACATAAGACAGGTCTGATCCAGTGACAGTATACAGTACAAGGAAACATGAGGCTGATTTATCCCTCCTGTTGGCCAGGTCCTTGAAGGAAGGAGATTCCTTGACAGGAATCATCATGCAAGGTCTCCACTCTGGAAAGAGCTGATGTCAGATGCACATGAATTCTCTTCTACTTACTTTCCTTGTACAGCAAGCAGTATTTGTTTAGCTGCTATAAAAGCTTCTGGGTGTCTAAGCAGCCCAATTCTTATCCTTGTAGAGATTCTGGTGCAGTCCAGACAGCACTCTAAAATTTACTGTCTAACACAATATTCAGGAGGCCGTAAAAAATGTATTTATTGAGACTACTAAACCACAAGGTTTAGCACTTAATTACAGTGACTGTGCTTAGGTGCCTAACAACAGTTAATGGCTAAGTTCACCTTTCTGCAGAAAATGCCATCAAGGAGCACCAGTAGATGTTAACTGTAAAGCTTTGTAAAATGTAAATTTCTTTTTTTTTACCTTTTAAACACCAAAGACCAAAAACTTAAATAACCTGTAATATCTTTTGAACAACAGACACCAAAAAGTCACATTGCATACTAATTCATAAATCATATAAAATATTATACAGAAGTTCACACAAGAATAGACAATATTCCTCTGTTGTAGAAAAAAAAGAAAATAGGGGGGGGGAAGAAAAAGGGGACAACATGTAACTGAGTCTCTTTCCCCATTCTTATCCTTATATTGCAATGTAGATGTTGAAAAAATATAGTCTTAGAGTTAGCTATCTGCATGAAGTACAGTTGTGTTCAAAATTATTCAACCCCCAATGCTGTAAAGGGTTTTAGGGAATTTAGTGTACATTTGTAATTGTATTCAGAATGAAATCCTACAAGGACTTCTTAAAGAACCATATGCAACTAAAATGACATCAATTGGTTTTGTAATACAGTAGTAAATGTTTCTTTTGTGAATTCTTCATTGACACAATTATTCAACCCCTTAAAGTCTACCACTCTGAAGAACAGAGGTTCATTGAAGTGTTTTCAATCAGGTATTGAAAACACCTGTGGATGACAGGGAGCAGCAATAAAGCCTAATAAGCACCAATTAGGCAGCTTTAAAATGACTGTGATACTCAGCTCCTTCTAGACATTTACTGGTGTGGTTACAAACATGGTGAAGTCAAGAGAATGGTCCAGGAAGACAAGAGAAGAGGTGATTGCTCTTCACAGGAAGGGCAATGGCTATAAGAAGATTGCAAAGATGTTAAACATACCAAGAGACACCATAGGAAGCATCATTCGCAAGTTCAAGGCAAAGGGCACTGTTGAAACGCTACCTGGTCGTGGCAGAAAGAAGATGCTGACTTCGACTGCTGTGCGCTACCTGAAGCGTAGAGTGGAGAAAAGTCCCCGTGTGACTGCTGAGGAACTGAGAAAAGATTTGTCAGATGTGGGTACTGAAGTTTCTGCTCAGACAATACGGCGCACACTGCGTAATGAAGGCCTCCATGCCAGAACTCCCAGGCGCACCCCCTTGCTGTCTCCAAAGAATAAGAAGAGTCGACTGCAGTATGCCAAAAGTCATGTGGACAAACCACAGAAGTTTTGGGTTAGTGTTCTGTGGACTGATGAAACAAAGAACTGTTTGGGCCCATGGATCAACGCTATGTTTGGAGGAGGAAGAACAAGGCCTATGAAGAAAAGAACACCTTGCCTACTGTGAAGCATGGCGGGGGGTCAATCATGCTTTGGGGCTGTTTTGCTTCTGCAGGTACAGGGAAGCTTCAGCGTGTGCAAGGTACCATGAATTCTCTTCATTACCAGGAGATATTGGATGACAATGTGATGCAGTCCGTCACAAACCTGAGGCTTGGGAGACGTTGGACCTTTCAACAGGACAATGATCCCAAGCATACCTCCAAGTCCACTAGAGCATGGTTGCAGATTAAAGGCTGAAACATTTTGGAGCGGCCATCACAGTCACCAGACTTAAATCCGATTAAGAACCTCTGGTGGGACTTAAAGAAAGCAGTTGCAGTGCACAAGCCTAAGAATGTGACTGAACTGGAGGCTTTTGCCCATGACGAATGGGCGAAGATACCCGTAGATCGCTGCAAGACACTTGTGTCAAGCTATGCTTCACGTTTCAAAGCTGTTATAACTGTAAAAGGATGTTGTACTAAGTACTAAGATTGAATGTCACTTGGGGGTTGAATAAAACTGATAATGATGTGAGCACAGAAAAGACATTTGTGGTTATTTAATTATAAATTTTATGTTACAGTAAAACCTTGGTTTGAGAGTAACTTGGTTTAAGAGCGCTTTGCAAGACAAGCAAAATTTTCAAATAAATTTTGACTTGGTTTACAAGCGATGTCTTGATATACAAGTAGCCTCAAGTCACAGCTGAGTATAAAAGAGAAGAGAGGCGCCTCTAAGTGTAGCAATATGGTTAAATTTAATGAAGGTACAACATTTAGCAACTCACATGGTTGATGATTGGAACAGGCACATCTAAGTATGCAGGCATCCAGGCTAAAGCTGTCCACATAGACCATCCTCCGCACCGCCATCTACGTCATCCCTTCCATGCTGCCCCTCGCTTTCAGATCCCTTTACTGCAGGGTGGTCTTCCCGGTCAGGATTACAGACTGGCAGCCGGTGGTGCAGAAGATAGTCCATGTGGACAGCTTTACCCCGGATGCCTGCATACTTAGATGTGCCTGTTTTGTACATTAACCATGTGAGTTGCTAAATGTTGTACCTTCATTAAATGGAACCATATTGCTACACTTAGAGGAGCCTCTCTTCTCTTTGATACTCTGTAGCTCCTACTGGAGTTTGCTTCTAATCCCTTTATGGAAGCGGCTATTTGTGGATGGACATTTTATGGTTATATAACCTATCGCAATGCTATAATCTTTTTATATGGACTATAAACTGAAGGACTTATGAATAAATGGTTGTGGAACGAATCATCTGAGTTTCCATTATTTCTTATGGCGAAATTTGCTTTGATATAAGAGTGCTTTGGATTACAAGCATGCTTCCGGAACGAATTATGCTCGCAATCCAAGGTTTTACTGTATATTTGTCTGACCTACACGTGCCTCTTTGATTTAATTGTAAGCAGGGTGACTGAATGATCAAAATCAATGTCAAACTGGCCAAAACAATCAATTTCAGTGGGGGTTGAATAATTTTGAACACAACTGTAAATCACTTATTAGGACCACGGGAGGCATATTGGCCATCCGGTCATTATAGATTTCTGAGGTTTTAAAAGTTATTTACCCTTCCCAGATGGAGTAAAAGGTCGAAAAGTCAGACTGTTTGACAATTCTAATTTTCACCACCAGGCAGCTTTTGGACATCCTCAGTAGCCATTCGGCCAACATGGCTGGATTTGTTGATTTCTTTAGGATTAGGGTTTCAATATTAAATAAATAGGGTAGCAGTGTTTTTTTTTTACATTTTATGTTTGTTACTTTAATTGTCATAGCTGTAGGACATTTGGGGCCCCCCTGAAAGCCTGGTGACAAACTTTAAGTATGCAATTCCCATTTCCTGCTTTGTTGCCAGGCTAAGAAAACTCTTGCACCCTAATTTCCAGCATTACAGGAGTGATCCTAGACACAAGGCAGGATGTGGCGTTTGCTAACTCTGAGTTTTTAGTCTAGACGTCCAAGGGCCCAAATGACCTAGAGGTATAACAATATAATTGATGAACATTTTGCAAAGCTGCACCTTTATTAATACCTCCTGGGGTCCATTGACTGCATCTTCTTTTGGAATAGGTGAACTTATCCGTAAGATAAGGTATGATTCACACAGGAGAATGACTAGGTGTGGCCTGGCGGGGGTCAAGGCTGAAACTGCCATTCACTATCAAACAGCAGGTCTTGACTTGATGTGCAGCTCCCAGGACACCTACTGTAGTCACTCTCTACCATTGCCTGGAGTGTAGACGAGCTCCCTTCCCAGCCAGCGCTCACAGCGGTGGGCGGTGGGCATATCCCATATAGCCTGAGCAGCTCAAATACAGTACATATCCATCATTTACACAGGAAGTGCATTGTTTACAGTGGATCAGTTGCATTGTAAATAGCGACTGTTAAAGCACAACCATGGTGTAGCACTGCAAAGCAGAAAGGAGAGCCTATCTATATGTATGTTATAAGCAAATATAATTCCCAAAATTTTGAAAATATTACCGTTCGAATTTCCCTCAAACCTGTGTCAGCTGGATCAGCATGTGACTAGACTGATGCAAGACAGACAGAATCAGCTTGTCAGGCTCCAATTGACTTCAACAAAATGGTGGTCATCTGCACAAAGATACCAACTCCCTGTTGCAAAAATGTGAATGAGATGTATAAAAAAGATGGCTTCAATTCCTCTTCCACCAGCAGAGAAGTTCTCTACGGGTAGAGAACAGGAGCTGAAGCCATCTTTTACCCATCTCATTCACATTTATGCACAGTGTCTGTGTGCAGATGGTCACCATTTTGATGAAGCAAATATGATTGTCCTATTTACATATACTATATACAGTAATTACAAACTATACATGGAAACAATTTTTCTTTAGCCACTTGCCGACCAGCCGCCATAGTTTTACTGCGGCAGGTCGGCTCTATTACGCAAAACTTCTTGTAACAGATAATGAAGGCGCGCAGCCAACCAGAATGGCTGTTCTGTCAGAGATGAACACAGGGATCCTGTGTCCCTCCTATTTAGGAACACAGGTCTCTGTGTTCATCCAGTGAGTCAATCTCCCACACAAATAGAAAGCACCCCCTAGGAGCACACCTAACCCTTTGATCGCCCCTGGTGTTAACCCCTTCCCTGGCAGTGTCATTAGTACAGTAACAGTGCATATTTTTAGCACTGAGTATTTAGTATTAGTATAATACTTTAGTATTAGTGTCACTGATGCCCTCAAAAGTATCAAAAATGTCAGTTAGGTATTCGATCTGTCCGCCACAATGTCGCAGTTCTGCTAAAAATCGATAAACGCCGCCATTACTAGTAAAGAAATAAATAAACAAATAAAAATGACATAAATCTATCCCCTAGTTTTTAGATGCGATAAATTTGGCGATTATTTTCAATTATTTTAACCTAAAATATGTAGCAGAATACATATTGGCCTAAAAGGATGAAAAAATTAGATTTTTTAATTTTTTTTGGGAATGTTATATAGCAGAACGTGAAGAATATGTATTTTTTTCAGAATTGTCGCTCTTTTTTTGTTTATAGCGCAAAAAATAAAAATCGCACAGGTGATCAAATATCAGCAAAAGAAAGCTGTATTTGTGGGGAAAAAAAAGGGTCAGTACAGCATTGCACGACCAGGCAATTGTCAGTTAAATAACGCAGTGCTGTATTGAAAAAATTGGCCTGGTCATTAAAGTGGAGTTCCGGGCACAAAAATGTTTTCAATGAACATACCCCCGGGACAGTCAGGGCTAGTACATTCCACAATGGCTAGCCTCTGATCTGTCCCGGTTCGCACTTACCTGCAAGAAGAAATACTCACTTTTAAAATTTCTTCTCCAGCGTTGCCATCTCTGTTGTGGGCAGCTGAAGCCAGTGCGATCCTCTCCTGCGTCCTCTTCCGCGTCTTCTTCTCCCAGAATGCGCCTTCACCGGCCCCTCTCGTCACTTCCGTTGCGGCGCCGCATTCCTCCACAGCTTCTGGGCATGCCCAGAAGCTGTTTAGCAGGGAATGCAGCGTCGCACCGGAAGTGACGAGCGGGGCTGGTGCCATCGCATTGATTCCTGGGAGCGATGACGTTCAGCTCCCAGGAATCATTGCAAACCGGAAGTGACGGCGCGGACCGCGGCCACAGAGGGAGGAAGTGGAAAATAGGTGAGTATTTCTTTCTACAAATACAAGGTGAGTAAAAAAAAAAAATAATCCTAACTATCCAATGCCTTTTCAGGTGAAGAAGAGCAAGCGGATGGACACAAAATCGATTAGGTCGATTTTGTGCCCGGAACTCCGCTTTAAGGGGACAAAACCTTCAGGTCCTTAGATGGTTAAAGATGTGCACATATTAGCAACATTATACAATGTATATCAATGCAATCACTTTCAGTTGTATATCTAAAAAAAAAATTATTTAAAGACTATACTTTCCCTCTAACTACCCTCTCCCTTTCTATGGCCTTTTGAATTCTGTCCACTTAATGCGCTGTGCTTGACACAAGATGATTTCCAATGCCTCTTATCCTGAATTCAGTTAAGTATATTGAGGCTGATTTTCACCACAATATTTTGTCTCTGATTATTCTTCTTCAATAGGCTACCAAACATCAAAGACTACCTAAGAGGTAAATTCAGTGAATTCACATATATTGTATTTAGCTCCAATTTCTCCCACTGTCAATTTACACTTTCTGCATTCTGAATTATGAATTCTTTGACCCAAGCACACACACACTCATTTGAACTAGAAAATAATCTTGCTGCTTTAAAAAAAAGTTATCTGTTTATTCCTCCAACTATTCACATTATAAGCCATGAATAATACTATAAACAGATTTGTCCAGGGTTAAAGAATACAAGCATGCCCTTTGATCAGTAGGTTAATAGGCAGATTACAGGAATTGTAGTACCATGGATAAAATATCATTTTTTTTTCACAGGTCAATTATATATTTCAGCTTCTAGCTACACCGCTAAGTGGTTTATTTTACAAGGTCTCCAGAATCGGATTCTCCAGGCTCTAAGTTCAAAGTGTCCCTCTGGGTTAATTTTCCTGTTGTCTGACGAATATCCTTGTGGCAGAAAACTAATTTCCGCCATGGTCAAAGGGCCCTAGTTCAAATTCACTTTGGCAGTGTGTTCAGCAGAGCTCACAAACACAATCCTAGTCAGTGTTATGAATGTGCTATTTTTGTTAATTAAATCAATCTTACCATCCAGTTACAAAAGTGAACTCGTTGTACTTTACCTTTCAACCTGAATATCCTGGGTAGCATGTGTAGATGCACCAAAGTATGCGTCTACGAGGTCTAAAGCAATTATGTATTCCATTTTATACTAGATGGAATGTGTTTATTTTCTATTTTGATTTCTTTCGCATAAAAATATGTTATTGGTCTGAGTCTTCCTATGCAGTCCTACTTTATCCAGACAGTACACTTAAAGTCTATGTAAACCCCAAAATGGAGC
>NC_138771.1:298522172-298722172 GCF_965119305.1 Pelophylax lessonae
TCTCTGTAACCACACAAAACCCTCCTGTGTTTGGGGACCGGAAACTCCTAATGAGATTAGTTGGTGTACGCAGACATTACTTAGCCATGACTAAATGTGCTCTCTTCCTGCAGCCAGTGGAAAATTCAAGGGAACTTTTTCCCCAGCAGCATCAGGTCCCCTAACCTTATGAAAAAAAAAAAAAACCCTCTCATCCAAAAACAACACTCCAGCTCTCTACCTTTCTGGCTGAGGGGCTTTATTAAAAGGCCAGAGCTGGAAAAAAAAAAAACCATCCCTCTGAAGACTACAAAGGAAGCTGCAGAGCGCAATGCATGAACCTGAGGAGAAAGAAACCACAGAGTCTCTTTGTGTGCTCCAATGAGTCATTTTCAAGATGTTGTCTGCTGCCAGTTTCAAACCGGAAGCGCATGGCAATTAGTCTTGCTGTTTCCAGACAAGCTAGACTCATACAACTTTCTTTCTGTGCAAATACACTGGCCTGACTTATCAGTGTGTTCTAGTCACACTCTGCTAGGCAGGGTGCTAATAGAGAGATGGCTGGAGACAGGAGAACTCATCACACTAAGTACTGCTCCTCTGCTAGGAATATAGTGAGCTTCATAGACGATTTAAAGTTGTCTTTAAATAGTGATGGAGCTCCAAATGAATTATTTGCATAAAGTTGCTTCCCCGTGCAATCATAGCTTGATGTCAAACAGGCAATTCTGCCCATAGAGACAAATCAGCAGCGGCAGGATTGCTAAAGAAAAGGCTGTCTGTGTGCCCTCATGGAATCGCTCCTTCTATAGCCAGATGTAGTGAGATGTTGCTGAATGACCACTAGCGATGGGAGTAACACTTCGCTGCCTCAGCTACAGAGAGAGCGATTTCATAGAGACAAAAAGGCAAACCTGCTGCTGGTGATTTAGACAAATCACTAGCGACGAGTCGGCTGAATGACATCAGCCTAAAACATCATAAAACTGAACTCTGTAAAAAGTAATAAAAAAAAAAAATCAGCCTGCCCCTGCACTGCAAGGGTTAAATGCCCATTTATATGCAGGGGACCAGAATAAAAAGCCATTTTATTTGCACGATCCTCATCCTCTGCTCCCGCAGGCTATCTATGCACTGCTATACTGGTCCCCACAACCACTTCTCCCTTAGGTCACATCATGTCATCAAGTACAATGCACCTTGCTTTTGAGGTGAGGATGCTGAGAAATAGTCCACTGCCAATGCGTAGGGGAGTAGAGGAGCTGCCAAAGGAGCAGAGAATCAGGTCCTCTAGACCAGTCTTTCTCAACCTTTTTTTCAGTCAAGCCACCCATTAAAATGATGGACAATCTTAAGGCACCCTCTAAAATGATGGACAATCTTAAGGCACCCTCTAAAATGATGGACAATTTCAAGGCACCCTATTCTAAAATGTAGAAAATGATTCTAATAGTTTTACACAATACATCAACACATGTAGGACACCCAACGCTAGAGTTGATTTATTCTTCCAAATCCAGTACACTTTTGCACACTGGCACTGACTAGTATTCCAATGTTTCTCTTCTCCCTCCTTTTTCTCCATCACTCAGCTGATGTGATCCGATCACTGACAAAGAGGGGCCAGGGAGGGTCATAGGTTGTTAGGACGCCGGTGGCTAGAAAGTCGTAATGGTGCACAATATAAACCTGTGGCTTTGTGTAACTAAAAAGCAGGCTTCATCCATCTGTTGGCTTGTATACAATTTTGGGGCAATTAGGCATTTTGCCAAGGCATCCCTGAAAAAAACCTAAAGGCACCCTGGTTGTAAAAGGCTGCTGTAGACCAGCCATTCTCAACCAGGGTTTCTGTAGATGTTGCCTTGGGGTTCCTTAAGCTGTGGCTCATTGACCTCCTAACTGATGTTACCTACATAGTTTCAGGTCCTGCACCACTTGGCAGCAGTGGCGTCACTATGGGGGTGTGGACCGCACCTAGGTGACACCCACCAGAGGGGTGATACCATCAACCAACCGCAGCATTTACATGGGCCGGTTTGGGGTGCACTATGGGGGTGTGGACCGCACCTAGGTGATACCCACCAGAAGGGCGACACCATCAACCAGCCGCAGCATTTACATGGGCCATTTTGGGGTGCACTATGGGGGTGTGGACCGCACCTAGGTGATACCCACCAGAAGGGCGACACCATCAACCAGCCGCAGCATTTACATGGGCCGGTTTGGGGTGCACTATGGGGATGTGGACCGCACCTAGGTGATACCCACCAGAGGGGTGACACCATCAACCACCCACAGCATTTACAGGGGCCGGTTTGGGGTGCCCACCGCTGCCAGCTCCAAACAAGCCAGATGGAAGGGATGGTAACACCATGTATGACAGCACCAGGTGACGCCACTTCTTGGCAGGACACCAGTGATCTTTTTCACTGTCTGTAAAGGTGGCGTCCTGACCACCGCTGTACGGGAGTAGCATTCTTTCCATTGACCTGTGATGAATTCATTTTAGCAGGGGTTCCCTGAGACCTGAAAATTATTTCAAGGCTCGCCATGGGGTAAAAAAAGGTTATGAAAGGCTGCTCTAGACCTAAACAAGGACAGTACCACTGCAAGGGGGGGGGGGGGGGGGGGGATTTTTACTTTTCTCGGAAAGAGATTTTAAGTATAGAAAAATCTATTGAATTTTGTGCTCTACAGAGGCGCCGGAATAAAAATTGCATTTGTTAAAATAAATCGACAAAAAAGACGTTAAGCTAAAAATAGATTAGTCATGTGATCAAAAGTCGCCTCTCTACCTTTTGCCTTAATAAAAAAAAATAAAGGATAAAAGTATATTGTCATGATAATTTTGGTTCTTCTAACAGACACTCAGAACTCAGTCAGCTTCATGTGTCATGTCAGTGACAATCACACCCATATTACACTAATTACTGCAATTACTGGCTGTTCAGCACTCAGCTCCCACCTCCTGTGTGAAGTACACTGATGCAAAGATTTACTAGCTCCTAAGACATCTCCAAGTACACTAGAATGCAAATGTCACACAAGATGTTAGACCTGACAATAACAGATCCCCAAACCGCCCCCTTTTATTCCTCTAATCCTCCACCATTGAGACTCCAAATCAGCACATGCAAATACTAAACAGACACCCCATGCAATAAATGACATGAACATACATAGACACACACATACCCAAACTCTTGCTGGACTCTGGGAACTTCTTAATTTTCTAGGAAGAAATTGGTAAAATCCCTTCGTCTTCCATGCTGACAGTCGTCTGCGAGCGTTTCTGTTGTAATGAGATCCTGATTTTTTTTCTTTCTTTTCTTTTTTTTCAGTGGTGTGTGTGTGTGTGAGCAGGAAGTTGGAGCAGTCAGACAGAGAGCCGGCTCACTTCCTTTCCTGCATTATTCCCCAGGCGGTTTGCAGTCTGTGTAAACAGGCTTTTCCTCCCTCTCCTCTCTCTGGCCACTGATGATCAGCATGGTTGTAATATAAGACACACACATAGTAAAACAGTAACAACATGAAGTGCACACACACAACAGTTACAAAAGTGCTCCATCTGTCTGCTCTTCTCTGCCTGCCCCACAACACAGGGGTGGAGTCCATTCAAAGCCAACCCGAGATAATTAGCTAGCGTCTGATGAGGACAGAAAGGACTTAAGCTGGCCGTATATGGGCGGAATTTTGTTTGTATGAAAATTCTGAAAAATTGTTAGTCGGGGCATGCGATCGTTCCATCAATGACTTGGCAAATTTCGTAAGAAAGTTCTTTTTTAAAAAAGGCAAAACTTTTTTTGAAACATTTTGGATAGAGTAGAGAGGAATTAGAACGCATCAGGTTTTTATTGCTGTCTGTGTCCCTGTTAAGGCCCGTACACATGATAAGAAAATCGGAAATAAAATTTCGTACAAAGAACCGATAATCTGCCGATTATCTGATCGTTGTTAGTACAGTGCTTTCGACAGCTGATAAATGGCACTTTTCCACTGCAAGTACTGGCTCGGTCCTGCTTGGCCCGGTTTGCTTTTCCACTGCTGGTACCGCATGGTACGGTGTTGGAATCGTTCGGTACGCTTTGGTATGGTTTGCTTTTCCACTAAAGTAGTACTAAAGTTAAGTGGGTGGGATAACAACGATTCTCTGACCAATCAGTGGCAAGTAGTGACTGCATGCAAAGGATTGTGGGATATGGTACCGGTATGGTACCTCTTGGAACCACAATCGAGGTGGTACTGTTTTAGAGAGCCGTACCGTTCGGTTCCATGTAGTGGAAAAGCTCTGCCGTACCATACCGAACAGTTCCTACACGATACCATGCGGTACCAGCAGTGGAAAAGCACAAAAGTGAGCCGAACCGTTCGGTTCCATGTAGTGGAAAGTGCTGCCGTACCATACCGAACCGTTCCTACACCGTACCATGCGGTACCAGCAGTGGAAAAGCACAAAAGCGAGCCAAACCGTTCGGTTCCATGTAGTGGAAAAGCGTCGCCGTACCGTACCGAACCGTTCCTACACCGTACCATGCGGTACCAGCAGTGGAAAAGCACAAAAGCGAGCCGAACCGTTCGGTTCCATGCAGTTGAAAAGCGCCTTTAGACTTTTTGGACGACAAAAGCTGAAGGTGCAGGCTATAAAATGTTTATTGTACTTGAACATAACGTCCAATTTTCGTTTAACCACTTGCCCCCCGTCCACTGTCAAATGACGGCGGAGTGGTGCGGCTCTCGTTCTGGGAGGGCATCATATGTTCCTAGGACACGGCATGACCCCGATTATGGTAAAGAGTCAATGATGTGACTCTTTAGCCATGTGATCGGCTGTGTCCAATCACAGCAAGTCACATGTAAATGAGGAAGTGCCGTTTATCGGCGCTCCTCGCCTCACACTGTCAGAGAGTGTGGCGAGGAGAGCCGATCAGCGGCTCCTCCTCAAAGGGGAGTCCAGGACAAGTAATCAGGGCACTGATCAGGCTTTAGGGAGATTCATCCTCTCTATTTGTCCTGTTTACCCTTATCAGGGAGAGTGAGAGAAAATCCCCAATAATGAGTGGTCTCCAGAACAGGAATAGAAGGGGAATCTTGCAATTGGGACAATAGTTCTAGTGACTACCTGGGATTTCCTTTGCTTTGGAGGGATTTCCACTTATTTCCTGTTGTGACTATGAGACAGGAAGTGAATGAAAATCTCCACAATAGAAAATAGGTAAAAAAAAAATTGACAGGGATTATAACTCTCCCTTACTCTATCCAAAATAAAAAAACAGAAAATTGTATCATACCGTAATTTTATTTTCTTGGTGCCTATCCATGGCAGCATACATGTGGTAGTAGCTCTGCCTACTTCTGCCCACAGGACCAGTGCATAGCTATAAAGTGTTAACACCAACACAACAGCCCATTCCCTGTACATCGCTAGGAATGAACTGGGTGGGTTCAGTATGCTGCCATGGATAATCACCAGTAAAAAGAATATTTTTGATGATAGATCAACAACTAGCTACTAGCGATGGGCTCGGGTGTGTTCAGATCGAGCCCGCCAGGAAGCTGGTAATGCACACCGCCAATCATGTGCAGCTGCCGGTCGGCAAATGCCTCACTGCCTATGATTGACGGTGTGCAGTGAAGGCTTCCTGGGGGACTCGATCCGAACATGCCTGAGCCCATCACTGCTGGCTACAAGGGTGAGAAGCTTCAGAAAATCCTATCATAAGAAAGTGAGTAAGCTACTCGCCTAACGCCAGAGACAGCTGTAGTGAGGACTAATAAGTCCATCAGTAGTGCTGAAAGAATGTGCCATACCCATAATAGAACCTGATTGGCTCTCATGCCTGTTGTGTTGGCAGACATCTCTACATAAGGTGCCCATGATGTCCAGATGCTGCTGGATGAACATAAAGCAATTACTTTCAGTGGTTGCAGCCCAGCCATATAGCGGGAACTTTAGGAACTGAAAGGAAATTGTGCACTGGAGCCTTCTACCATTGTTGGTTTCTAAGGAACTAGATATGTTTGGGTTTGGTGCCTCAAACCAAGATTGGTGGGACTTTAAGGGCAAGAGTAAACAAAGTAGTGTAGCATATAGATAACATTTCAACAATTTATTGTCAAGGTTTTACAAGGTAATAGACAAGTTTGTCATGGATGGGTTAAAGGCCAATCACTGAAAGAAGTGAAGAAGTTGGGAAGGTAAGTGACAAGGTGAAATTTGTGACTTTTAAGGAACATTTATCTCTGTTGTTCCACGCGTGTACTTCAGGCGTGGAACTTTTTCCACAGGAAATATCCAAAAAGATTATCTCAAAAGTACTCAAAATGTATTCATTATTTACGTGTTAATTATAGAAGCAGCATTAGTTCCTGATGCGACCTAGGAACCTGAGGGAAAACTTTTTCCACATGGATCAGACAAAAGAAAGATGTATATAACAAAAAGCACATTGCACAATTTTATATTGGTTTGCATACATGCTTTCAAAACGAACAACTCATTGTTGTTTCAGACATGGTGACTTATCCTTGAAAAAGGCATTAATACTTTATGTAGCCGAAACGCGTAGGATAATCTTTTTGGATATTTCCTCTGAAAAAAGTTCCAAGCTTGAAGTACACGCATGGAACAACAGAGATAAATGTTCCTTAAAAGTCACCAATTTCACCTTGTCACTTACCTTCCCAACTTCTTCACTTCTTTCAGTGATTGGCCTTTAACCCATCCACAACAAACTTGTCTATTACTTTGTAAAACCTTGACAATAAATTGTTGACATTTTATCTATATGCTACACTACTTAGTTTACTCTTGCCCTTAAAGTCCCACCAATCTTGGTTTGAGGCACCAAACCCAAACAAAACTATTACCCCGAGGGGCTTTGGAAAACCATAGTACAGGGCTTATTAGAGACTAAAACCCCTTATCCAAGGAACTAGATATAGCTACTGTAGCTAGCTAATGACTGTTTGCAAGTGTGCCATCATGGATCTGGATGTATTGAAGTAGTACTTCACCTAAGTCAGACAAATCAATCCCACTATGGGATAGGCAAACACACGCCCGTAGGCTTTTGGTGTTATGACAACAGCAAAGCTGTGAACTGCCTGCAGCACGAAGAGCCTCCCTAATAATTCTTATACCAGAAGCTGGTTTCAGATAAGGGCGAATGTCTACCTGGTAGAAAAACAAATTGAGCACTATCTGCGATACCCTCCCCATCTGCACCAAACATTCAAATCCCCAGGACAGGGAATGGGCTGTTGTGTGGGTGTTAACTTTTTATTGCTATGCACTGGTCCTGTGGGTGGAAGTAGACGGGGATACTATCACATGTATGCTGCCATGGAGGTACCAGGAAAATGTTTTGCCCTTGGGTCTACTGTACAGCAAGGTGATTGTATTCATAATAGTACACAGTTGAGGACCTCAGTACTGTCCATGATACTTTTTTATTTGCACTAACAGTTACATTTTCAGGGCCTACCTGTAGGCAGGTGTCATGCTGCAGTTTGTTTGTTGACCCGAAGATGTTGCTGTGTCAAAGCTCCCAACTGTCTCTGATTTCGAAGGAACGTCCCTGATATGAAACAAAGTCTCTCTGTCCCTCTTTCTTCCTCCTTTGTCCCACTTTCCTCCTCCTTTGTCCCTCATTTTGGTCTGATCTATATAATTGTATATAAAATGCACTTTTTATGTTTCAAAAAGTGTTTCTCTGTGCTAAACCTTTCATCCAAAGACTAAATTGCTGCATTTGTGAATTTCAAAAGGAATAGTAGTGGTAAAACAAAAAGCACTTGTGGGTTTAACTAATCTTTTTTGTGGGCGTGGCAGGGGGGTTTGTCCAATGCATATGCTATTAGGGGTCCCTCAACCCCATCTCAAAAAGTTGGAGTTATGTTGTGTCACGTCTTTAGGCTGGAAGGGAACTCATTAAGAACTAAGTTGTACTATGTTATAGACTCCAAGCAGCCATCTTGGGGAAGCCAGTGTTCTGGTGCTGTCACTAGTTGCTAGACGCCAGGCGGCTAGCAACCAGTTGGGACAGTGAGCCAGCAGCCGGTGGCAGTGAGTGAAAAGTGGCGATGTGGCGCCAGATAGGCCCAGGGGGCAATTCCAGGACCCTGTATTGAATGAAGGTGCCCAGGACAGGCCTGCCAAATGCGGGACTGTCCCAGGCAATCCGGGACAAGTGGTCACCCTATCCCTCCCTAGTGGTTGGTTTTCAGTAGGTACTGGAAACTAACCCGCATTACTGAGTTCCATGACCTGCTCACATAAGAATGGGAAGGAAAGTGTGCACGCATGAGGTCCACGCCATGTGCATTGTGGGACACCATTCTGTTACTTGGAGTGAAGTAACAGAGGTACGCTGAACTGGTGGAGAGAGAAGAGGCTCAGCGGTGTCCCTCCTTATGCAACCTACATCAAGTAAAGTGTGTAGTGACACAGGACAGTACTTTTTCACATAAATCCTGCACTTTTGCTGCACGCAGTGTGACGGCTGATCTCTAAGTTGGGGAACTGCCTAAGTATTGGACTTTCACGTGACTGCAGTCCCCTCCTGGTCTCGGGCATTGATGAGCATGCTTCGTCTGAAAAGTCCCCCCACATGCAGGGCAAGTAGACCCCACCAACAACTTGGCGTAGTCAACAGGATAAACCCTAACTTATGCACCTGAAGATCACCGCTAAAGAGACCTTGGCTGTAGTTAGTTAGCTAGAACTTGTCCAGGCTAGCCAAGAGACCTGGAATGTGACTGCCGTGCTGTGCTTCAGATTGGCTCCTGTGTCCGACTCTGTCGCTAGACTGGCTGGAATCCTAATAAGGGGCATATATAACAACTGAAACCTGGAAGCCTGACAGAATTCCATGTGGTTTGCCACACTGCTGCTGTTGCTCTTGAGGTGTTGCCTTGTAAGAAGCCTGTCACCATCCTGGATACAGCCCTCGTCTACTGGTCTATTGCTGGGCTGGCCCACTGTCATGTGCCAAACCTGGATGAGTTTTGAGTGATATGCCCATCCATATGCTTTTCCTCCTGGGTGAGATGCCACGGCTGCGGAGTGTTGCTTTTTCAGAGGATGGAGGGGTCTGAGGAGCCTTGTACCTTCAGCGTAGATGGATTGCCCATGCATCGGGTGATCCCTGCTGCTTCTAGTCTGTCTGCCACCTCCGAGGACCAAAGCCCACCTGTTACAGAGGGCACCACTGTCGGTCAAGACATGAGTGGGTTGGCCTCCCCCAAGGAATCTAAAGTTGAGCTGCTGACCAATCCTCCTGCTGCAGGAGAGCTGCCCATCCAGGATCCTACATCTAAGACCACCTGCTTCCAGGAATCTAAAGACTTGTCAGTCACCGTATAGGCAGGTGCAGTCTACTTTCTCCACTGTAGGTGGCCCTCAACTGCAGCGGAATTGTAGAGGGAGAAGAAGTCAAAAGAAGCACAGTTTCTCTATGGTTTCCTGGGTCACTGGGGAAGCTATCCAGTTGGATGCTGCCACCTCATGTGACTCTGGTGGCCATCTTGGGTAAGGCAGAGTCTATTTAAAACCATGGCTCCCTGGCTTGGAGCGCAATTCACGTGTGGACCAAATAGAGCTCCTCAAGCCAGGATAAGCCTATCCAGTCATTCATCAAATTACCGCTACGCATCCGGTTACAGGAGAACGAGTCTATCTACCTGACCCTGATTATTATGTGTGACATGGACTCAATACTGTCTTTCTACTTGTTGTAAGGTTGCTTTAATGTTTTACATTTTACTGTTTTACTTTTTTTAAGATTAAGTTCTTGTAATGTGAAGCTATTTATTAAGGTTTGTCATAGCCGGGAAGGCTTATGAAAGGGGGAGGGCAAGTGTAGGCAAGCTGCCTGCAGGTGTATTAGATAGTTAGTGGCTTACTCAGGCTGAGGGGGAAATAGTTAATGTGTGTGCTACAATTCCCAGGCTTTTTAGATCCAGCCTACTCACCAGTAATATAAATATGGGGCAAGGCTGGGGTAAGGGCATCCCCCTTCGGGTTGCTTTCTCTCGCGAATCTGGAAAGGTACCCCACATGCAGGGTGAATAGGATCCCGGACACAAATAGATACCAGGACATTGAGCACAAGATCACATCTAGGTAGTACAGTTATGCCGATTAATTATGCTGCATGTTTCCAGAGGTAAAAAACTACTGCTGAAGGTGCAACAAGGCTATGGGACAGTGATGGCAAACATTGTCACCCCAGATGTTTTGGAACTACATTTCCCATGATGCTCACCTACACCGCAGAGTGCATGAGCATCATGGGAAATGTAGTTCCAAAACATCTGGGATGCCAAGGTTTGCCATCACTGCTATAGGACCTTTGATTCATGTCTGCTGGACATGCCCAGTACTGAAGAAATACTGGTACGGTGTCAAAAAAATATACCCAAAAATTCACAGATAACACTATCATGGATGACCCTGCCTCTTCACAGCTAAGTCTGTGGTTCCAAAGGGGTAAATGATATTGTGCAAATAGAAAGCCTGACTTAGCCATCAAAGGTACATCTAAAAATTTCTATTGTGTGTGGTTCCATTGGAAGCAATTCTTAAGCTCATCTAAATACAGACTTCACCTGTAACCTAAATAATGTGGCTACGATGCAATACATAGCTTCATAACATATAGTGAGTTACTGCTGGCTATTATGCTCTCCGCATCTCAACAGTCTAAGCACCAGCCACGAGAGACTGATCTTCACACTGGGGCAGGATAACTCTGCAGTTTACAGACACAAACGGTAACCGCCACCATGTATGTTAACCCTAGGCTAGCCGATAAGTGTGTTTTAGCGCTTGAGCATTCATTAATTTCAGTGGCCAGGATAAATCAATATTCTGGCAAATAAAATGAATCAATGGCCAGACACCTAACTCATCTAAACATGTTTGCAAAATGCAGCTTTAGGAGTGTTTTTAACGCTGCTCTACTACTGCCAGGTGAAACTTGCTCAATTAGCCATTTCCCTCCCTGGTGTCATGTGACTCGTTAGTGTTACAAGGTCTCAGGTGTGAATGGGGAACAGGTGTGTTAAATTTGGTGTTATCACTCTCACTCTCTCATACTGGTCACTGGAAGTTCAACATGGCACCTCATGGCAAAGAACTCTCTCAAGATCTGAAAAAAAGAATTGTTGCTCTACATGAAGATGTCCTAGGCTATAGGAAGCAGTTTAACAGGACAGGTTCCTCTCAGAAGTGGCCTCGCCATGGTCGACCAAAGAAGTTGAGTGCACATGTTCTGCGTCATATATAGAGGTTGTCTTTGGGAAATAGACATATGAGTGCTACTAGCACTGCTGCAGAGTTTGAAGGGGGGGGGGGGGGGGGTTCAGCCTGTCAGTGCTCAGACCATACTCCGCACACTGCATCAAATTGGTCTGCATGGCTGTCGTCCCAGAAGGAAGCCTCTTCTAAAGATGATGCACAAGAAAGCCCACAAACAGTTTGCTAAAGACAAGCAGACTAAGGACATGTATTACTGGAACCATGTACTGTGGCCTGATGAGACCAAGATAAACATATTTGGTTCAGATGGTGTCAAGCGTGTGTAGAAGCAACCAGGTGAGGAGTACAAAGACAAGTGAGTCTTGCCTACAGTCAAGCATGGTGGTGGTAGTGTCATGGTCTGGGGCTGCATTAGTGCCGGCGGCAAAACCAACACCCCCCCCCCACGGGACGGCCGCCAATCTGCTCTACCACCCCCTCCCTCCTGCTCTGCGCCCCGAGCCCACCCTTTTCTGAAGCCTGTTAGAGCCTCTGGCTCTAATCACGTGCTTAAGAAAAAAAAATCCCCCATTGGAATCCATGCGTCCGGCGCCCTGCATGTAGATTAGGGGGCCAGATGCATGGATAGGGGGCGGCGCCCCTTCAGCCCCAGTGGACGGGCTACCCCTGCTGACGGCACTGGGGAGCTACAGTTCACTGAGGGAACCATGAATGCCAACATGTACTGTGACATACTGAAGCAGAGCATGATCCCCTCCCTTCAGAGACTGGGCAGTGTTCCAACATGATAACGACCCCAATCACACCTCCAAGATGACCACTGCCTTGCTAAAGAAGCTAAGGGGAAAGATGATGGACTGGCCAGGCATGTCTCCAGACCTAAACCCTATTGAGCATCTGTGGATCATCCTCAAGCGGAAGGTGGAGGAGCGCAAGGTCTCTAACATCCACCAGCTCCCTGATGTCGTCATGGAGGAGTGAAAGAGGACTCCAGTGGCAACCTGTGAAGCTCTGGCGAATTCCATGCCCAAGAGGGTTAAGGCAGTGCTGGAAAATAATGGTGGCCACACAAAATATTGACACTTTGGGCCCAATTTGGATGTTTTTATTTGGGGTGTACTCGCTTTTGTTGCCAGCGGTTTAGACATTAATGGCTGCGTGTTGAGTTAGAGAGAGCCACAAAACTTTTTTTTTGTCACTGAGACAGAAAGTAATGGGAAATCTAAACTTTTTTTAGTTTTCACCAGAACAAGCCATGAGGCAAGCTTTCCAATAGGGACATCTGTTCCATTGACAACTGTCCAAGAAGGGAATTCCCCGCACTTTGGAGAAACTTCTCACTGTTATTTTGGCTATACATACAATTTAGAGAATTTGAGGCAGCTAAATATTACAATAAAGGGGGAAACTATTAGACATACTCTAATATACTCTATTATACCCGTTGTAGTTGATAACAACAGAAATTTAGAAAATATCTGAAATGTCACTTTTTGCGTTAACGTGTGTTATGCTGCGCCTTGACCAGTGTTTTCACAGAATTTTGAATTTAGAATTTGGAGTGGATAGAATCAACAGCCAGTGACCAAAGCCTGTTAGTACCTGTTGCTGATGCATCAAAATGCATGCTATATGCCGCTTTGCACTGCGATTGTGTTCTATGGGCCTCCCAATGTACTAAAATGCAGAAAAAAAAAAAGTGTTTTTTTTTTTTTTCTTCAAAACGCACTGCACTACAGTGCTGAGATGGTAATGGAAAGCTAGCTTTATAATAGGGAAGTTGTACACAGGCTTTTTAGCATTTTTGCAACGTGTGTTAAAACACAACGGTGTAGATGTCACAATAGCAATAGGATGTGCTTTTCAACACAGCATACCCTAGCTTTCTGATATGTATGTACTTATTTAGGTATTTTGGTCCAGTTGTCCCAAAACTAAATTTAGTTCAGAGAAAAGTATTTCTCTCGTACAGCAACCTGTATCCTGGCTGTAATAAAGCTGTCCATTGACTACTGCCAGATGTGTATTCACAGGGACATCACACAGCATAAGCTCTAGTTTGTTTCAAAATCATTTATATTATTGCTTTTTATTTATACTTTTCAGTTTTACCGTACAGAGCCCTCTTGTACTGTAAATGTTAACCAGTGGATTCACTTCACAGGTTTTCATGTTTAGCATGTATATATTTTTATTTTACTTTTTTCAGGTTTTAAAATGAAAATTTGTTTCAAAGAATGGAAAATCAAAGTTTTCCATACTTTTTTCTGGTTTTGTTTTTTTTTCTGTTTTTGTTTTAATTTTACAAAAGAACATTAAGGCAATTGAAGGGGAGAAATGCCAAGGATTGCAGGGAATACTAATGCTTACCCGAAGGGGGGCACTGAGAATATGCCCTGGTCTCCGAATGCAGTACAGAGTCTGCCAGCCACACACGCACAGTTCCACATGCACTGACAATTCAGGCTTAGTCTAGGGGGATGTCTTTTTAGTATTTATTGATGTAGCACCCTCCTAGATAGGTGCTAGGAAAACGTATAAGGCCTTCTTATCAGGGGGGCCTGATTGTTCAGCTAGGCTGTCATATGTTTCCAGGTGTGCCTGTTGAGCTTGGGGAGTCTCCCCACTGTCTCCAATGAGGGCTCTCATTGGACAGTGGAGGAAACCTGGCCAATAGCACACCAGGGCTTGTATCTATCCCAGAGGGTAGAATCTGCCGCAATGCATTCTGGGAAGGGGTATAAGTCTGAGGGGAGCACATGATAGAGCATCTTTGGCAGGAAGCAGAGTCCCAGGAGGAGGGTGACGGCTGTCTCTCCTCCTGTCAGCGGTAGTGAAGGTGTCCTTGGCGGTCGGCCTGAAGGAACGGAATGTTGAGCTGAGCTGCAGAGAGGGATCCAGTATGCTGAGGACCGAGTGGAGCTGCTGGGGCAGGAGATTCCAGGAAAGCAGTGTCATGAGTACTGTAAACTGCTCAGGGGTCTGCCTAGGATAGGGGACCACTCCAGAGGGTCGGAGGGACCAAGGAGCCAGCTAACCAGTAGAGAGGGCTTGGAAAGAGGGTGCCAGTGCTCACTCGCGTGCGCAGCCTATGGCATTAGGGTGTGCACCTCAAACCAAAGCTCAAACACATGTGCGTGTGTATATATATGTGTGTGTGTGTGTGTGTGTGTATATATATATATATATATATATATATATATATATATATATATAGGGACCCTGGCCTGCTCTAAAGGGGATCTATGGGGACCCTGCTCTAAAGGGGATCTATGGGGACCCTGCTCTAAAGGGAGATCTATGGCATAGATCCCCTTTAGAGCAGGGTACCCAAAGATCCCCCTTTGGAGCAGGCCAGGGCAGGTCCCCCATAGATCCTCCTTTACAGCAGGGTGAGGTGAGGTCCTCCATATAGATCCCCCCTTACAGCAGGCCAGGGTGAGGTCCCCCATATAGATCCCCCTTACAGCAGGCCAGGGTGAGGTGAGGTCCCCCATATAGATTCCCCCTTACAGCAGGCTAGGGGGAGGTGAGGTCCCCCATATAGATCCCCCTTACAGCAGGCCAGGGTGAGATGAGGTCCCCCATATAGATCCCCTCTTACAGCAGGCCAGGGTGAGGTGAGGTCCCCCATATAGATCCCCCCTTACAGCAGGCCAGGGTGAAGTGAGGTCCCCCATATAGATCCCCCCTTACAGCAGGCCAGGGTGAGGTGAGGTCCCCCATATAGATTCCCCCCTTACAGCAGGCCAGGGTGAGGTGAGGTCCCCCATATAGATTCCCCCCTTACAGCAGGCCAGGGTGAGATGAGGTCCCCCATATAGATCCCCTTACAGCAGGCCAGGGTGAGATGAGGTCCCCCATATAGATCCCCCCTTACAGCAGGCCAGGGTGAGGTGAGGTCCCCCATATAGATCCCCCCTTACAGAAGGCCAGAGGGAAGTGAGGTCCCCCATATAGATCCCCCCTTACAGCAGGCCAGGGTGAGGTGAGGTCCCGTCCCCCATATAGATCTCCCCCTTACAGCAGGCCAGGGTCCTCACCTCATCCTGGCCTACTATAAGGGGGGAGATCTATATGGGGGACGGGACCTCACCTCACCCTGGCCTGCTGTAAGGGGGGATCTATATGGGGGACGGTCCTCATCTCACCTGGCCTACTGTAAGGGGGAGATCTATATGGGTGACGGGTCCTCACCTCACCTGGCCTACCGTAAGGGGGGAGATCTATATGGGGGACGGGACCTCACATCACCCTGGCCTGCTGTAAGGGGGGATCTATATGGGGGACCTCACCCTGGCCTGCTGTAAGGGGGGATCTATATGGGGGACCTCACCTCACCCTGGCCTGCTGTAAGGGGGAGATCTATATGTGGGATGGGACCTCACCTCACCTCACCCTGGCCTGCTGTAAGGGGGGATCTATATGGGGGACCTCACCTCACTCTGGCCTGCTGTAAGGGGGGATCTATATGGGGGACCTGGTCCCCCTTAAAGATATATAGATCCCCCTTACAGCAGGCCAGGGTGAGGTGAGGTCCCCCATATAGATCCCCCTTACAGCAGGCCAGGGTGAGGTCCATCCCCCATATAGATCTCCCCCCTTACAGCAGGCCAGGCAAGGGCAGGTTCCCCATAAAATAGATCCCCTTTCCTTTACATAGTCTTCTTCTCACTCAGTCAGTCACTAGTACAGTACTACTCTTACCTACCTTTTTTTCACCTGTCCCAACAGGCAAGGTTTTCCTGCAGCACCAGCACCACAGACCCCGTCACCAGGCTGAGCTCTCTGGCCTCTCCCCCGCCTTCTTTGCTGAATGCTTGCTTGCTGTTGCTGACTGTCCTGTGACTCAAATCCTGTCGCCGTCCTTGCTGCGCCGGCTTCTTCGACTGCTGGTTCTCTCCCGCGCTGCGCTGGGCAGCCGCTGCACAAGCTAGTCCCTCCCCCAGACAGTCCCTCTCAGTCTCCGCACCGCACGCCTGCTGTCTCCCCCACCACTCCACAGTGGGCGGCGCCGGCTGGGATTCGGGAGCTGAGCGGCAAGGGGCAGAGAGCAGACTCAGCAGCGGTGGCAGCCATGGCGAGGATTAGGGTGTGTCTAGATGAAGGTGATTATGGTGTGCCTAGGCACACCCCGTGCGTATGCCTATGCCAGTGCTTAAGCCCTGAAGATAAGTGTGTGTGAAAGAGGGTACCGGTGCGGGCCCTGAAGTGTTAAGCAATGCAGCAGTCTTAAAGGCATCTACCTCTGTGAAGAGGGGTAAAGGAAGCTTTAACTAGGAGTTTGTGCCACATGAAAGTGTCAGAAGTCAGTTCAGAGTTAACAGACAGCAAGTCAGCGTTAGCCAGCGTCATCCGGCGTTGACCGGCATCCAGCCAGCGTCAACTCAGCGCTAATAGGCGTTTTTCAGTTGTCCCACTAAAATTGTGCATAGTTGAGCCAGGGGGGTATCCCACTCATCCCTTCCAAGTTCACAATAAACATAAAAACCAAAAGATACTGGACTGTTCCTTGCCTCAGTGCTCACACTTGGAGAACATGCTTGAATGTGCGTTTGTTGTTAGCGGTAACCCTGGCGGACCCATAACCAGCAAAATGGCTGGGAATTCCTCTACATTACTTTAACAGGAGAGAGGTTTAGGGTCACAGGATACTCCAAAACGATCAATAGTAATAATGGGAGGACAAACTTCCCACTAATCTTCTAATAGCAGCTTTTCAAAGGGAATGGCTAGTATACAGTGTCCTATAATAGTATGGGGTATAGGACCCTACAGCAGCAGTCCATATAGCCACTTCTGACACTTAGTTCCTCTCTGGCACTTTCACAACGAGTGGTCCCCAGCACGGTTTTTACGCACAATGTCCCAAGTGTTGTCTGCCACCCAGCATTCACAAGTAGATCCACATCGAGGGAGATAACAAGATCCTTCTTCAGGCCAGGACTTCAGGACAGTGTCCTCCAGCAAACATCCATTGGCACTCTTCTCCAGGCCCTCAGCTCAGCAGCTGCTGAGGCTCAGACTGTAATTTCTTGTCTCAGTAAAGCAGCCTCCAGGGGTAGCAGCCCCAAGAGAACTAAACCCCTCCCTGAGGACAAATAACTCTGGCAAGGCTTCCCAAACATTTATTACCTCCATAGCCACCTTTTGGATGCCTATTTTCAGGGATTGGCTGGGGTATGATAAATAAACACACTGATCATTTGACTCTCCCTGCCCTATACTCTGGAAACATCTTTCAGAGGCAGGTGAGAGGAATCAAACTCTCAGCTCAGAAAACCCTGAATAGACCAAAACAATCAATCACTGTTCCACTCACTACAGTGAAGTCAAGAACTAAATTTAAAGGGGTTGTAAAGTCAGAAGTTTTTTTTTTTTTTTATCCTAATGCATTCTATGCATTAGGATAAAAAGCCTTCTGTGTGAAGCAGCCCCTCTCAGCCCCTTAACTCATACCTGAGGTCCCTCTCTGTCCAGCGATGTCCGCGAGTGTGTCAGCCATCCAAGATTCTCCCTCCTGATTGGCTGAGACAATCAAAGTCAGCTAGCCAATAAGGGGAGAGAGGGGGCACGGCTGGGGGTAGGGCTGGGTGTCTGAATGGACACAGGGAGCTGTGACTCAGTTCGGGTGCCCCCACAGCAAGGAGCTCAACAGGAGGGAGACACCAGGATCACAGAGGGACCCGAGAAGAGGAGGAACTGGGCTGCTCCGTAAATCCACTGCAACAGAGCAGGTAAGTATAATATTTTTGTTTTTTATAGGGAATAAAAATGAGACTTTACAATCACTTTTACCTTACAGCCTAACTTACATTTTCTGGAACAAGTATGATGATTAGGAGTTCTGCCTTTGGGTTCCTGGTCCAGATCATCTGTTAACCACTTTACCACTGGAGGATTTTGCTGCCTTACGTCTGGGCCACTTTTTGTGATTCGCGCTGTGCGAATTTAACTGACAATTGCGCGGTCGTGCAACGCCGTACCCAAACGAAATTTACGTCCTTTTTTTCCCACAAACAGAGCTTTCTTTTGGTGGTATTTAATCACCTGTGCGATTTTTACTTTTTGCGCTATAAACAAAAAAACAGCGTTTATCTTGAAAAAATAACAAAATTTTTAACATTTTTTTATATGAAATCCCCCCCCCCCCCCAAAATGTAAAAATCAAATTTTTTTTTAATTTTTGGCCAATTTGTTTTCTGCTACCTATGATTGGTAAAAAAATCACAATAAGCGTATTTTGATTGGTTTGCGCAAAAGTTATTGCGTTTACTAACTAAGGGAAAGATTTCTGTCATTTTTGGTGTTTTTTTTTTAACGAGTAATGGCGGCGATCTGCGATTTTTTTTGCGGGACTGCGACATTTCGGCGGACAGATCGGTCCCTTGACTGACATTTTTGACACTTTTGGGGGTACCAGTGACATTACTGCAGTAATCAGTACTATATATATGCACTGTTACTGTAAAAATGACACTGGCAGGGAAGGGGTTAATTTTATTGGAGAGGGAGGGGTTAATGTATGCCTGGTGCTTACTAACGTGTGTGGGGGGAGGTGACTGAGTGACACAGGGACAGATCGCATGTTCAGCTATGCTGAACCATGCTATCTGTCCCTGCCTGTCACTTAGGAGATCCGCCCGCTCTGTTTACACAAGCGGATCTCCACACTCGATTCCCCAACGATCGGGGAAGAGCAGCGGCGATCGCCGCCGCTCCTCCCCTGGCCCGACTCCCGCTGTGACTGAAAACAGCGGGAGCGTGCCTCCGGCGGCGCGCGAGCGCCGCCTACAGGGGAGGAGTCCAGCGACGTAGTACTATGTCGCTAGACGATAACGAGCCACATTGCTGCAGTAGCAGCAATGTGAGCAGACCTAAAGTGGTTAATCTGAGGTCTGTAATATGTTTTTCATCATTTGTTTTTCATTTAATATTTTCCTTCCATATAAAATATTAAAATAAACTTCATATAATATAACATGTTTTCATATATCTTATAGAATTGTATCAATACACACAACATTTACCTCCTCAATAAACAATTTGGTAACGTGGATATTTAAAGTGGTATCAAACCCAAAAGCAAACAACTTTTTTTATTGCAGTATAACATTTCTTACATGTGATGGTTGCATTACATTTCTTGTTTAGGCTTTCTTTTTTTTTTTTTTTTTCATCTGCTGATCCAGCCAGTTAGCCTCGGTTCACACTAGGGCGACCTGTGAGGCGACCTGGTCGCCTCACAGGTCGCCGCAGGTCACCTCCCATAGGGAAGCTGCGGACCCGTTCTAATAGGAGCGACACAAGTCGCTCCGACCTAGGAAAAGGGTCCGGAGCTTCTTTGGGGCGACCAGGAGGCGACCGCCATAGACTTCAATGTTATGAAGTCCGTGGCGGCCGCTCCGAGGTCGCGGCGCGCTGGTCGCGGCGCGCTGCTCGCACCGCGATCTCGGAGGTCGCCCCGGGAAGTAGCGTCGCGGTAGTGTGAACCGGCGCTTAGTCTGTTGTTTTTCAAAAGAATAAACTCTCAAACTGAATGTATCAGTTACAGAGATTAGACAAACCACTTAACACTAGCAGGGGGGTGCTTACAATGATTAGCTTTTATTTATTTTTGTAGAATCTTTATTCTAAAAGGGCTCTTTCACACGGCCGCTCCGCTTGTCCGCAAATCATCCTATTTTTTTGCGGATGATTTGCGGACATAATGTAAGTCAATGGCACTGCGGATGTCAGCGGAATACCATCCGCTGACATCCGATTTTCTTCCTTTCAGTTCTGTTCCGTTTTTTGGAACGGAACAGAACCCTATTTTTTCATCCGTTCAAAAAACGGAAAGGAAGGAAAATCGGATGTCAGTGGTGTCATCCGCTGACATCCGCAATGCCATAGACTTACATTATGTCCGCAAATCATCCGCAAACGGATGGGATGATATGCGGGCATACGGAGCGGATGACACAAATGTCATCCGCTCCGTGAAAAAAAAAAAAAAAAAGTCCCGCAGCGGATTAGAAATCCGGAGCGGCCGTGTGAAAGAAGCCTTAGTTAAAAAAAACCTTTTGCTGTAACTGTTTATAAATAATTAGTTGGGGTTTGGCTTAAATTGCTTAGTGTATTTAAATCTGCTAGTGCATCTAATGCCCCGTACACACATGCAGATTATCTGAAGACTTTTGTCTGTAGACTTACCAAAACCATATAATATGAGGTCAAACCTAAACACTTTCAATTTGTATGCAATCCGGCATGCCCTTGCACTACATAGAAAAGGTAAATCTGAAGACAAAAGTCTTCAGATAATCTGCACGTGTGTACGGGGCATTACACTTCTCTTCCTCCGAACTGACAACGTTGCTTTCCAAAGGTGCCCCCTGTGCACATTTATTCAAAGTGGAGGCCCTCTAATACAGGAAGTGTGTTACTGGCATGATCACCAGGTGAAAACACAGGAAAAATCCTAAAAAAAAAAAAAATAATAAAAAAAAAATTCAGCCACCACATATAGGGACCGGTAAGCTGCAATATATTACATTTTTGGTTTTGGGATTAATACCACTTTGACCGAGTAGTAAAGGTCATGGGTTAAAAAACTTCAACCCTTGCGCTGATAATGATGTATTGACCAATGGGTGGAATTACAGTGTGCAGTAGGGTACCAGGCATCTGACACCTAGAAGTGTGTCAGGTGGTAATGATACTTCATCTAGTTTATCTCTTCAAGAGAGAGAAGATCAGAGGCATGGGCAGCAGGATAGTTAAGTATTAATAATCTTCTTTTAACCACTTAAGGACCGGAAGGTTCTACCCCCTTAATGACCAGGCCATTTTTTGCAATACGACACTGCGCCGTCGTGCAACGCTGAACCTAAATAAAATGAATGTCCTTTTTTCCCACAAATAGAGCTTTATTTTGGTGGTATTTGATTACCTCTGCAATTTTTTTTTTGTGCTACAAACAAAAAAAAAAAAGAGCTACAATTCTGAAAAAAAAACACTATTTTTTTCTTTCTGCTATAAAACATTCCCAATAAAAAAAATGTAAAAATCACAATTTTTTTTATCATTTTAGGCTAATATGTATTTTGCAACATATTTTGGGTAAAAAAATCCCAATAAGTGTATATTGATTGGTTTGCACAAAAGTTATCGCATCTACAAACTAGGGGAAAGATTTATGTCATTTTTATTTATTTTTACTAGTAATGGCGGCGATCAGCGATTTTTAGCAGGACTGCGACATTGCAGCAGACAGATCGGACACCTTACTGACACTTTTGACGGGACCAGTGACATTACTACAGTAATTAGTGCTAAACATATGCACTGTTACTGTACTAATGACACTGGCAGGGAAGGGGTTAACACCAGGGGCAATCAAAGGGATAAATGTGTACCTAGGGGATGCTTTCTAACTGTGCTAAATAGGAGGAACACAGGATCCCTGTGTTCATCCCTGACAGAACAGCGGTCTGCCGTAATTACATTGGCAGACCCGCCGTTCTGTCTCCATAGGGAGCGATCGCGGGTGTCCATCGGACCCGCTGATTGGTTCCCCCACTAAATGCTACACAAAATTACGTACATGTATGCCATTTCGTGTAACAGAGCCGCCGTGCCGCCGTATAACTACGACGGGTGGTCGGCAAGTGGTTAAAGAGATTCAATATTTAAAATTTTTAGGTGGCCACAGGGTCACTTACAAAGTAATCATATTTTTGACATATACTAAACTACCCCATATCTGCCTATTGTAAATGATTATCCTTATAACTGTAAAAGTACAACATTTACAAAACCAGTACTGATCTCCACACCGCTGATATGGGAGACAAAGCGGACATAATGTAAAAGCCCAGTTACAGTATTGCTTTACAATTTTTTTTTTTGTTTTTTAAGGGGTATTTTTTTGTTTTTTTTAAACCTAACCATTGGCTTTAAACCACCTGCCACCTGCCCACAGTAGGTGTACCATGGGTGGCAACTGCAGGCCTGGTAATGTACTGGTATGTCGCCGCCATTCTTCCAGGTTTGGGGCACTCATAGCAGCTGATTTCAGCCAGGGATTTTGGCCAATCACACACAGTGTTCAGTGCTTACAAAAACACAGAACTCTGCAATCTTGCTGTTCCTTCTCCTTGCACAGAAGGGAGAAAAAGCAGACAGATAGTTAAAGGGGTTGTAAAGTCAGAAGGTTTTTTATACTAATGCATTCTATGCATTAAGATAAGAAATCTTCTGTGTGCAGCAGCCCCCCTAATACTTACCTGAGGCCCCCTCTCTATCCAGCGATGTCCACGAGTGCCTTAGCCGTCTGGGACTCTCTTTTCCTGATTGCCTAAGATACAGTAGCAGCGCCATTGGCTCCCGCTGCTGTCAATTCAATCAAACTCAGTTAGCCAATCAGGAAAGAGGGGGGGCGGGGTCAAACTGCAGCTCCGTGTCTGAATAGATACAGGGAGCTGAAGCTTGGCTTGGGTGCCCTATAGCAAGCTGCTTTCTGTGGGGCATTTAACAGGAGGGAGGAGCCAGTAGCTTCAGCCAGGGACCTGAGAAGAGGAGGATCTGGGCTGCTCTGTGCAAAATCACTACACAGAGCAGGTAAGTATAACATGTTTCTTATTTTAATGGGAAAAAAATAGACACTTTACAATCACTTTAACCTCTTGCCGACCAGCCGCTGTAATTTTACCGTGGCAGGTCGGCTTTGTCTGCGAAACCACGTACCTGTACATCACTTAATGGGAGGGGCCAGTGGGGGCTGTAAACATGGCAGACTGCTGTTCTGTCAATAATGAACACAGGGATCCTGTGTTCCTCTTATGTAGGAACACAGGTCTCTGTGCTCATTCAACAAGTCCATCCTCCACACAGTTAGAAAGCAACCCCTAGGGACACAATAAACCCTTTGATCACCCCTGGTGTTAACCCCTTCCCTGCCAGTGTCATTAGTACAGTAACAGTGCATATTTTTAGCACTGTTTACTGTAGTAATGTTACTGGTCCCCCCAAAAGTGTTAGGTGTCCGATTTGTCCGCCACAATGTCCCAGTCCTGCTTAAAATTGCTGATCACTGCCATTACTAGTAAAAAAAATTAAATAAATAAAAATGACATAAATCTTTCCCCTAGTTTGTAGACACAATAACTTTTGCGCAAACCAATCAATATACACTTATTGGGATTTTTTTACCAAAAATTTGTAGCAGAATACATATTGGCCTAAAATGATAAAAAAAAATCAGATTTTTTTTCTATTGGGAATGTTTTATAGCAGAAAGTGAAAAATATTGTTTTTTTTTTTTTTTTTGTGCAGAAATGTCCCTCTTTTTTTGTTTATAGCGCCAAAAAGAAAAATTGCAGAGGTGATCAAATACCGCCAAAGGAAAGCTCTATTTCCTGACAGACTCCATGGCAGCCTACGTGTGGGTTAGTCCAGCCTCCTCCTACCTCATAGGACCCCACTCCCATAAATTTCACTCTGCCCTAGAGACCATGTTCCTTTTTTGTCCTCCTCCTGTTGGATGGATATCAAGTCTTACCTCATGAAGATTTTCGGTCTATTTCCTGGTGATTTACACGATTGATTCCAGGCTGAATTCCTGAAGAGTCCAGTACGCCCTAGCTACTAGCGGGGTAGGACACGGGTGTGCAATCCCATGCATTGGAGAAGCATAAAGCCTGGCCACTGGCGGGCAAGCTGAATATGGCCAATCGTCCTAGCTACTAGCGGGAGGCCCATTAATACACCCCGAATCGATGCGCTGGAGGTTTTCGTGTCCCAGGTCAGACCGTGGTTTGGAGCGTGCTTGGTAACGTATGGCAGCCATTTTTTGTATATGTATTTTGTCTTGCTGTGTTTTGGAACGCAGGTGCGTTTCATCTTGCGGCCCCCGGCTCTTCCTGTGTCCCAGCGCAGCTTCCGGGTCACCGCTGGGTGTCTGGGGGCGGTGCTGGCGCAGTGGAGTGGCTGTTCGTGCTCACACATGCGCACGGATGCTGTCTGTCACGGGGGGGGCGGTGACGTCATCATCTGGCGGCAGATTTAAACTGCTGTCACAGTGGATCACATTGGGATTGTACTGCGGGCATATGCGGCGGCTTCCCTGTGTTTGATCGTTCTCTGCTAGTGGTAAACTTAATCCTGCTGGATGTCTGTGTGCAGTCTGTGGTGTATGCAGCACTTCCTTATTCCTGTGTTTGTTACAGTCTTCCTGTTAAGAGCAGTATGGATACTTCACCGCCCCCCAGTGGCCAACCCTTACTCTACAGGTAAGAATGGTATTATTTTTACCTATCCCTGTACGGTTCGGATTTAGGGCAGTAGGGGTAGTTTTTCCCTTTTCTCTTAGCCCTTCTAGGTCTGATAAACAAACTAAAGCACGCGAAGATAAGGACCTTACTAGGTCACAACGTCATCACACATCTCCTGGCACTAGTCGCCACAAGTCTTCTACCAAACATCACAAGGAAGGCTCCACGCTTGCATCAGCACAAAGACACCCTGATAGAAGATCTTCCTGGGGTTGTGGAGCACGTGTTTCTGATGGCAAATCACTATGTGATGCATGTTTTGCCCATGCCTCTAGAGAAAGGGGGAATGATAACCAGCAGGTGGAATCCCTGGTTAGACGGGTGGTCCAAGAATCCCTACAAAACCTGGAGGTTGACCGCACCTGTAGCCCCTCGGCTGGTATGGCAGACATCCCTGTTAGGGATAGTCTCAGTACTCCCGGCCCTTCTCAGCAGAGCATTTCCGGCTTCAACTCCTCGGATAGTGAGGACGAATCGGATACTCCTGGCACAGGCTTTGATTTTGCCTTGGTCCCTACCCTGGTTAAGGCAGTTAAGGGAGCCCTAAAGTGGGAGGAGCCAGTAGAGTCTCCATCTAAACAAAGCAGGTACTTCAAACACCTAAAGAAAGAGCGCCATAATTTTCCCTTTTTAGGTGAGCTTGGCGAAATCATCTCGGATGAGTGGGCATGTGCAGAGAGGAAAAATTCTCTGGTATCCAAAGTTTCCAGGATGTACCCATTCAAGAGTGAGGATGTGAAGCACCTGGAGTCAGCGCCCCTAGTGGACGCCGCCCTCATGAGATTAGCGAGGCACGTTACTTTTCCACTCGAAGACACAGTGTCTTTTAAAGATGGGCTGGAAAGCAAAATCGACACTGACCTTAAGAAGATTTATGTGTCTGCTGGAATGGCTTGTAAACCAGCCCTAGCCATTGCGGCTTTATCCAAGGCCATGGAGGCCTTGACACTAGAGGTGGATTCGGATCTAAGGTCTGTATCAGAAGAAGTAGCCAGAGCTTCTTCAGTGAATGAGCTCAGACTGGCGGCTTCTTTTCTGGGGGAGGCTTCCCTAGATATTATTCGTCTGGTGGCCCGGGTCATGCTCTCTTCAGTGACAGCTAAACGGGCTCTATGGCTGCTCCCTTGGCTGGCTGATCCTTCCTCCAAGCAGGCTTGGTGCCGTATTCCATTCGAAGGGTCTTCCTTCTTCGGGAACAAGCTGGAGAGCGCTATTTCGCAGGCCACGGGCGGTAAGTCGGGGTTCCTCCCGCAGGATCGTCGCCTGCTGGGTCAGAGAAGGACACAGTCCTGACAATCTTCGGATAGAGCGAAGGATGCTCGAAGTTACAAACCTGGTCGTGAATTCCGGAAAACATGGAGGAAAAATCAATCTTCAAACCAAAAGGCTTCCAAAGGAGCCTCTTCTAGTAGCCGGGAAGCGGCTAAGTCCTTTTGATGTTGGGCCTGTCCAGACGGTTCAGGTCGGTGCTCGCCTTCTCTGGTTTCGACAAATCTGGGCAGCCTCGATAAGAGATTTTTGGGTCATCAGGACAATCTCCACAGGCCACACTTGGTCGTTCTGCAGTCCACCTATCCTCAAGTTCGTTCCCACAGCTCTTCCACGGTCGGAAGAAAAAAGGCAAATCCTTTCAGCATACGTAGATGCGCTGCTGCTTCAAGGCCCAGTAGTTCCAGTACCAGCCAAAGAGAGGTTTCAAGGCCTCTATTCTCCACTCTTCTTAGTAATGAAGAAGAATGGCTCCTGGAGACCGGTCATAGATCTCACACATCTAAACTCCTTTATAAAAAAGGAAAAATTCAAAATGGAGACACTATTGACAATCCGCCAGGCGGTTCAACCAGGAGATTGGCTTGTGTCAATAAACTTGGAAGGATGCATATTTCCATGTGCCTATAGCAACAGAGTTCCAGAAATACCTGCGGTTTGCTGTGGATCAACACCATCTTCAGTTTACATGTCTCTCATTCGGGCTCACAACATCTCCTCGAGTATTTTCAAAACTCTTATTGGCTGTGGTAGCCCTGATCAGAATCAAGGGAGTTCGTCTTCACCATTATTTAGTCGACTTACTACTTCTGTCGCAAGATCGAGAGCAACTCCTGGTTCACAGAGATCTAGTCACTGCGACTCTTCTCGTGTTCGGCTGGTTGCTAAACCTGGAAAAGAGCCATCTGAAGCCCACACAGGCACTTATCTTTCTCGGGGCTCAATTCAATACAGTCAAGGGCACCATCTCCTTGCCTCTAGAGAAAATCCGATTATCAGAGACAGAGTACAGCTGGCTATGTCATCATCCCATCTCCGGGCCTCACAGTGCCTCAAAATAATAGGTACTATGGTGGCCACGACACCTATGGTGAAATGGGCTCAATGGAGGATGCGTCCTTTTCAAACAGGTTTTCTTTGCCAATGGTGCCCAGGCGACATGGATCATCTGATTTGGATTTCCCCAGTAATGCGGGACAGTCTCCTGTGGTGGTTGCAGAAGAGGAATCTACTCAATTGCCATTCTATCCTTCCCATCTCCTGGGTCACGATAACCACGGACGCAAGCAACACAGGTTGGGGCGCTCATTGCCTATCAGAGATAGCCCAGGGCAAATGGAATCCTCGGTTACACAGGGAAGTCTCGAACATCCTGGAGCTTCGGGCAGCATTTCAAGCTCTCCAAGCATTTCATCACCTTACAGTAGGAACATCTGTCCTCCTGAGGCTGGACAATACGACGGCAGTGTTGTATATAAAGCGTCAAGGGGGAACTCGCAGTCACTCTCTATTGAAAGAAGTCGAGCCAATAATGGTCTGGGCTCAGAAACACTTATCCAACGTCACTGCGGTTTATCTACCAGGATCACAGAACATCCAGGCGGATTTTCTATCACGAGTCTCCATGGACAACAACGAGTGGAGTCTTCATGCCGATGTGTTTCAGTGGCTAAAATCCCTAGGGTTCCTTCCGGAAGTGGATCTGTTCGCTTCCCCGTGCAACTTCAAGTTGGAGAAGTATTACACGAGATTCAAATGCCCACAAGCTTTCGGGGTGGATGCCCTAACAGTGCAGTGGAGGTTTCACAAGGCTTACGCCTTCCCACCAGTTCCAGTCCTCCTTCGATTCCTGACGAGACTCAGGTCAGTGGAGGCTCTTGTGATAGCCCCATATTGGCCGAACAGGCCCTGGTTTCCGATGCTGCTACAGCTGAGCTTTCGCGAGCCAGTTCCACTACCTTGCAGGCAGGATCTCCTGTCTCAGGGAACGGTGTTACACCCTTGCCCGGCCCATCTGCACCTGATGGCCTGGTTTTTGAAAGGGAAAGGCTGGAGGCATTAGGGTGTCCAAGCGACACGAATGCGAGAAGAGCTGGAACAAATAGAGTCTACGTAAGGATATGGAAGAAGTTCATGTCTCATATCTCCGGAAATATGGATGTGCAAGGCACTCCAAAGGTTCAACATATTTTGAGTTTTCTACAATCTGGCCTGGATCTGCCTTTATCAGTCAGCTCTCTTCGAGTTCAAGTGTCAGCTATCTCGGCTTTCACAGGAACATCCTGGGCAAAGCATCCCCTAGTGAGGCAATTTTTCAGAGGAGCTTCTAGGCTCAGACCACAAAGGAAGCCCAGATTCCCTAAGTGGGATCTTCCGCTTGTTCTGGATTTCTTTGCAGACCTCAGAAGAGATAACCTGGTTCAACTCTCCATCAAAGAATTGTCTCTTATAGTAGCGTTCCTGGTGGCAGTCACCTCAGCAAAAAGGGTCTCAGCAAAGAACCCTTTTTGACGTTTTTCCCGGATCGGGTGGTTCTGATTCCCATGTTGGATTCTCATCCTAAAGTATCCTCTATTTTTCATGAAAATCAGGAAATTGTCTTGCCAACATTCAAATCCTCTGACTCTGCGACTCATCCACTGGATGTAGGGCAAATTTTGAAGCTATATGTGGAAGCCACATCTCCTTTCCGCCATATGGATTATCTGTTTGTCCTGTTCTATGGGAAGAATAAAGGCTTGCGTGCTTCATCTAGAACGATCGCATCTTGGATTGTCCAGTCCATTCAGTGGGCCTATAGAGCTAAAGGGTTGGCTCCCCCGGAGGGCTGTGACAGCGCATTCTATTTTTTTTATTTTTTATTTATTTCAGGTACTTGTATAGCGCTGTCAATTTATGCAGCGCTTTACATATACATTGCACATTCACATCAGTCCCTGCCCTCAAGGAGCTTACAATCTAAGGTCCCTAACTCACATTCATACACAGTAGGGCCAATTTTATACAGGATCCAATTAACCTACCAACATGTCTTTGGAGTGTAGGAGGAAACCGGAGTACCCGGAGGAAACCCACGCAGGCACAGGGAGAACATGCAAACTCCAGGCAGGTAGTGTCGTGGTTGGGATTTGAACCAGTGACCCTCTTGCTGCTAGGTGATAGTGCTAACCACTACACCACTGTGCCGCCATTCTACAAGAGGAATGTCGACTTCTTGGGCAGCGTTCCATCATGTGGCTCCTGAAGTTGTATGCAAGGCGGCCTCATGGTCCTCAATTCACACTTTCATGGCTCATTATTGTGTCGAGCCAGCTTCTTTATCCTCTGTTGATTTTGGTTTGCGGATACTATCAGTTGATGGTGCAAATTAAATTTCTTTTGAACAGCAGATTGCCCACCCTGGTGTGTTTGGCTAGTTATTTCCCACACGTAGGCTGCCATGGAGTCTGTCAGGAAAACGGAAAATTTATATCAAATACTTACCGTAATTTTCCTCTCCTGATGGACTCCATGGCAGCCGGAGTCCCCACCCATCTGCCGGAGGAGGCTATTTTATGGAACATGGTCTCTAGGGCAGAGTGAAATTTATGGGAGTGGGGTCCTATGAGGTAGGAGGAGGCGGGACTAACCCACACGTAGGCTGCCATGGAGTCCATCAGGAAAGGAAAATTACGGTAAGTATTTGATATAAATTTTCCGTTTTGTGGGTATTCGTGTATTGCAAAAAATGGCCTGATTATTAAGGGGGTAAAACCTTCCAGTCCTGAAGTGTTTAATTAAAAGCAGCACACATTACACATTATCAGGCACACAGTTAACCCTTTGATTGCCCCTAGATGTTAACCCTTTCCCAGCCAGCACCATTAGAACAATGACAGTGTACAGTATTACCACGGATCACGGTGTCAATATTGATGTCAGTGACAGTTAGTATACCTCCCTACCATCGTCAGCTAGCATTGTCCAGTATATATACCATAATTTGTAGACTACCATAGTTTGAATTTTGGACAAACCAATTAATATGCACCTATTGGGATTTTTTTTTTTTTTTACCGAAGACATTTCGCAAAACACATTTTTGCCTAAATTTATGAAGATATTTAATTATTTTATTTTTTATTGGATATGTTTTATAACAAAGTAGAAAATATTGGTTTTTTTTTTCAAAATGTTTTTTTTTTTTTTATTTATATTGCAAAAATCAAAAAACCCAATGGTGATCACATGCCACTAAAAGAAATCTCTATTTGTGTGGAAAAAATTATAATAGTTTTGTTTGCGTACAGTGTTGTATGACCACAATTGCCAGTTAAAGTACCACAGTGCTGTATATCAAAAAATCCTCTGCCAATGAAGGGGGTAAAACCTTAGCGGAGGTCAAGTGGGTAAAGTGTCTCACTATGGTTATGTGTTTGTCAGTGCAAGGGGGATCTCCCCCTTGCATTGCTGCTAGCAATAATCGCATGTAAAATTTGACAGGCTGGTTGTAACAAAGTTGATCGATCGATCAACTTGGGTACATTCAGCCTGCCCATACATGGTTTGAATCTCGGCCAGTCCCTGCTGAACCGGTTGAGATTCGAACCGTCTATGGCCAGGTTAAACCTGGCCATACATTATACAATTTTCTTCATCAATTTCCTTTAGGTTTACCTTCACCTATGTAGTGCAAGGGCCTGCCTGATTGCACACAAATTGAAAATGTTTAGATTTGACCCCATATTAAATGATTTTGGTAAATCTAAGGGAAAATTGTATAATGTATACAATTTTGTGTAGCCATCCTAAAACTGGCTACATACTATACAATTTTTATACAATTTTCTTGTACAGCTTTCCTTTAGATTTACCAAAACCATATAATATGATGTAAAATCTAAACACGTTAAATTGTATGAAATCAGCAGAGCCTTGCACTACATACTTGAAGGTAAATCTAAAGGAAACTGAACAACAATTGTATAACGTGTATACAGCTTTAGGTATCCTGTTTTAGAGTTCAGATATAAGCTGGATACACATTATACAATGTTTTGTTCAATTTTCTTTAGATTTACCTTCAGCTATGTAGAGCAAGGGCCTGCCTGATCGCATACCATTTGAAAGTGTCTAGATCTGTTCCCATATTATATGACTTTGTTAAAACTAAAGGAAAGTTGTACAAGATAATTGTATAATGTGTAGCCAGTTTTAAAAACAAATATACTTAACACATAGATGCACTTTGAAATAAATGTGATAAGACCCCTCCCTCTGCACACACCCTCTTTGTTAAAATCGTGAACACGGTGCAAGAAAAAGTATGTGAACCCCTTAAAATTACCTAGCTTTCTGCAGTAATTTTCCATAAAATGAGATCTGATCCTCATCCTCAAGTCACAATAGCCAAACACAATGTCACACACAATAACACACAAATGGTTCTAATTTCCAGTGTCTTTACTGTACAAACTCATTAACCACTTCACCACTGCCCTATAGCAGTTTTACCGCTACAGGGCGGCCGCTGTGCGCAGGATCACATATATATATATATATATATATATATATATCCACAGTATCTCACAAAAGTGAGTACACCCCTCACATTTTTTTAAATATTTTATTCTATCTTTTCATGTGACAACACTGAAGAAATGACACTTTGCTACAATGTAAAGTAGTGAGTGTACAGCTTGTATAACAGTGTAAATTAGCTGTCCCCTCAAAATAACTCAACACACAGCCATTAATGTCTAAACCGCTGGCAACAAAAGTGAGTACACTCCTAAGTGAAAATGTCCAAATTGGGCCCAATTCGCCATTTTCCCTACCCAGTGTCATGTGACTCGTTAGTGTTACAAGGTCTCAGGTGTGAATGGGGAGCGGGTGTGTTAAATTTGGTGATATCGCTCTCACTCTCTCATACTGGTCCCTGGATGTTTAACATGGCACCTCCATGGCAAAGAACTCTCCGAAGATCTGAAAAAAAAAGAATTGTTGCTCTACATAAAGATGGCCTAGGCTATAAGAAGATTGCCAAGACCCTGAAACTGAGCTGCAGCACAGTGGCCAAGACCATACAGCTGTTTAACCAGACAGGTTCCACTTAGAACAGGCCTCGCCATAGTTGACCAAAATAGTTGAGTGCACTTGCTCAGCCTCATATCCAGAGGTTGTCTTTGGGACATAGATGTATGAGTGTTGCCAGCATTGCTGCAGAGGTTGAAGGGGTGGGGGGTCAGCCTGTCAGTGCTCAGACCATACGCTGTATACTGCATCATTTTGGTCTGCATGGCTGTCATCCGAGAAGGAAGCCTCTTCTAAAGATGATGCACAAGAAAGCCCGCAAACAGTTTGCTGAAGACAAGCAGACCACAGGACATGGATTACTGGAACCATGTCCTGTGGTTTGATGAAACCAAAATAAACGTATTGGGTTCAGATGGTGCCAAGAGTGTGTGGCGGCAGCCAGGTGAGGAATACAAAGACAAGTGTGTCTTGCCTACAGTCAAGCATTGTGGTGGGAGTGTCATGGTCTGGGGCTGCATGAGTGCTGCCGGCACTGGAGAGCTACAGTTCATTGAGGGAACCATGAGTGCCTACATGTTCTGTGACATACTGAAGCACAGCATGATCCCCTCCCTTCGGACACTCGGCTGCAGGGCAGTATTCCAACATGATAACGACCCCAAACACAACTCCAAGACGACCACTGCCTTGCTAAGGAACCCGAGGGTAAAGGTGATGGACCGGCAAAGCATGTCTCCAGACCTTAACCCTATTGAGCATCTGTGGGGCATCTTCAAATGGAAGGTGGAGGAGCGCAAGGTCTCTAACATCCACCAGCTCCGTGATGTCGTCATGGAGAAGTGAAAGAGGACTCCAGTGGAAACCTGTGAACTCCATGCCCAAAAGGGTTAAGGCAGTGCTGGAATATAATGGTGGCCACACAAAATATTGACACTTTGGGCCCAATTTGGACATTTTCACTTAGGGGTGTAGTCACTTTTGTTGCCAGCGGTTTAGACATTAATGTCTGTGTGTTGAGTTATTTTGAGGGGACAGCAAATTTTCACTGTTATACAAGCTGCACACTCACTACTTTATATTGTAGCAAAGTGTAATTTATTCAGTGTTGTCACATGAAAAGATATAATAAAATATTTACAAAAATGGGAGGGGCGTACTCACTTTTGTTAGATACTGTATATATGTGATTCCCCACTTTCGGGTTGCACCCCCAGCCGTGACTGTGCACAGCGTGAGCCAATCAGCAGGTACCGTGGACTCAATGTCTGCCAGCACCCACCGATCGTTCTGTACACAGGCAGGCCATTCTGTCAGTAGGGAAGGCTTGGATCCTTTGCACTGCAAAGCAGGAATATGGATTAATGCCTTCCAATAGCAAAAGCACCTCCCACACAATACACAAACACTGGCTAGGCACACAGTTAACCCTTTCCCAGCCAGTGTCATTAGTACAGTGATAGTGCATATTTTTTAGCACCAATCACAGTATTAGTGTCACTGGTTCCCAAAAAAGTGTCAGTGTCCGATTTCTTCACCGCAATATGGCAGTCCCTGACCACCCCCATTACTAGTAAAAAAATTAATTACATAAATCTATCCCCTAGTTTGTGCACCCTATAACTTTTATACACTTACTGGATTCATTATTACTGACAATATGTAGCAGAATACATATTGGCCTAAATTGATAAACAAATGTGATTTTTTTTTTTTTTTTTTTTTTTTACATTTGTTTCTTGGATATGTTTTATAGCAGAAAGTAAAACATTTTTTTTATTTATTTTTTCAAAATGGTCAGTCTTTTTTTGTTTATAATATAAATTGCAAAAAAAAGAGGTGATCAAATACCACCAAAAGAAAGCTCTGTTCGTGGGAAGAATATAAATTTTATTCAGGTACAGTGTCGCACGACCGTGCAATTGTCAGTTAAAGAAAATGCAGTGCTGTATCGCAAGAAATGGCCTGGTCATGAAGGGGGGTAAATCTTCCAGAGCTGAAGTGGTTAACTACTTGCTGCCCGCCCTCCGTCAAATGACGGCGGAGCATTGTGACTCTCGTTCTGGGAGGACGTCATATGACGGCGCCCCGGAATAGCTGCTCTCGCGTACCCGCAGCGACATGTTCCTAGGACAGGGCACGACCCCGATCTTGGTAAAGAGCCAATGACATGGCTCTTTACCCATGTGATCGGCTGTGTCCAATGAGGAAGTGCCGTTTATCTGCGCTCCTCGCCTCACACTGTCAGAGTGTGTGGCGAGGAGAGCTGATCAGCGACTCCTCCTCGCAGGGGAGTCCAGGACAGGTAATCAGGGCACTCCTCATCAGTGCCCTGACTACAGTAAAGAAAAAACCATGCCCATAAGTGACACCCATCAGTGACACCAATCAGTGACCCCAATCAGTGCCCACAGTGACCTCAATCAGTGACCATCAGTGATGCCAGTCAGTGCCCTTCAGTGCCTGCTCATCTGTGCTATCCATTTGTGCTGCCCATCAGTGCCGCCCATCAGTACCCTCCATCAGTGCCGCCTATCAGTGCCCATCAGTACCCATCAGTGCCGCCTATCAGTGCTCATCAGTGCCACCTATCAGTGGCCATCAGTGCAGCAAATTAGTGCCTACTCATCAGTGCCACCTCATCAGTGGCCATAAGTGCCACCTCATCAGTGCCTATCAGTGCAGCCTATCAGTGCCCATCGGTGCTGCCTCATCAGCGCACATCAGTGAAGGAGAAAAATTACTTATTTACAAAACTTACGGACAGAAACTAAGAAAAACTTTTTTTTTTTTTTGAAAATTTTCTGTCTTTTTTCTTTTTTTTTTGTAAAAAAAGAAAAAACCCAGCAGTAAATAAATGTCACCAAATGAAAGCTCTATTTGTCTCTATTTGTGTGAAAAAAATGATAAAAATGTATTTTGGGTATAGTGTAGCATGACCACGCAATCGTCATTCAATATGTGACAGTGCTGAAAGCTGAAAATTGGCCTGGGCAGGAAGGGGGTGAAAGTGGCCTGTATTGAAGTAGTTAAACATTCACAGTGTTGGAGGAAAAAGTAAGTGAACCCCTAGGGTTAATAGCAGATCCAACCTCCTTTGACAGCAATGACTTTAAGCAAGTGCTTTTGAAAGCTTTGGATCAGGCCTGCATAATGTTCAGGATGAATTTTTGACTATTCCTCTTTACAAAACTGCTTCAGTTTAGACACATTTGTAGGATGAGAATCAGATCACATTTTATTGCAAATTACTCACATACATTTTTTTGCCACTGTTTTACATGCTTAACGAGTATTTTGAACTTACTGATGATATTCTTAGCCTGGAAAATGAAAAACTAATGCAGCCACAGGCTTGGTGAGCTTCAATACATTAAGTTTTTTGTGCTTGGGTATATATTTCCTTCAAATGTAAATAGTTAGGCTCCATTCACATTTTGGCGTCTCGGATCGCGGGCAGAATCGCCGTCATTCTGCCCTTGATCCTGAATCATTGCAAATCAAGGGATGCCCATGCGATTCCTGTGACTTCCAATGGCACCTCAAGCGTGGCGTGATTTTATCGCCATTGTCGCCCTGTGAATTGCGGTAAAATCGCGCAAACAGAATCACGGGACACCTGTGGCCCAAAAAAAGTACAAGAACATTCTGTTCGCGTGATTTTACCGCGATTCATGCAAAGACAACCGCAGTAAAATCGTGCTGCGTATGGGGTGCCATTGCAAGTCACGGGAATCGTACGGGCGTGCCGCCATTTGCAATGATTCGGGATCGCGGGCAGAATCGTGACGATTCTACCCATCATCCAAGAAGCCAATATGTGAACGGAGCCTTAGGGCCAGGGAAACTTTCTGGGTGCCTTTCTCTGACAGTGCAGTGCACCGGCTCTGTAAAGTTCATAGAGATCAGAACTATGCTTTGCAGATTTTGGCTCATAATCTGTAAATGTAGTAATATTTTTCACCTTGCAGTTTTAAATTACAGCGGGATAGCCAGAAACAATTTGGTCCGTAGAATTTATACCATTTCATTTTCCCTTCCCAGTACATGGTTTGATCCTGCTAAGCCTTTTGTGATTTTTTCCTAGCTGCTCACTGCTTCTCTCGAGATTGCACCAATAAATCTGGTACCTCTAAGGTCTCATTGTGCACGATGACAGCTGAGATCAAGAAACATAACACCTTCATAGAGAACTCTCATAAATGTTGGTTATTTTCACACAGCTGTATGTATTAAATATCTATCGATCTATGACCAACAAAACGTAATCAATGTTTCCAATGATACAAGGAGGACATTGGCTCTTGTGTATGAAAGTTTGGGGTTTTCAAACCTGAATTTTTTTCTACAGAGGGCTTATTCTGGCACACAAATATTACAATTCTGCATTTCATTTGTCACTTTCCCTTTATAGCCACACTATAGCAACTTTTAGTTATCACTTTGTAGCTACAGTCCTTAATGTGTATGTCCTGCCAAAAGTTTTTGTTTTAATTTTAGAAGAAATAGAAGTTCCATTGGGCTTTGCAATCTGGGGTACCATTAGAAGGATCTCCTTTACTCAAGACTGTCCCAATGACAATGGTTTCAGCAGACCGGGAATAAGGAAAATCTTCAGAAAGGACCCAGACAGAAATAAGTAGAGTAGGTAAAAGCTAAAATCCCTGTCAGAATTTTATTGCTGTCTGTGTCCCTGTTGCAGATTTTCCTTCATTTCTTTCTACAGCCAAGAAAGAGAGGGAAAGTCAAGTACCCTAGACAGCAGTAAAATTCTAATAGGGGTTTTAATCTTTCACAGCTCTATTAAAAAAAAGTTTTTGGCTATAAATACAATTTAAGGAAAACTGGCATACTTGCTGAAATGGAAGTATACAGGTTTATTCTTGTGCTTCATGTGTGGTTAATCACATCTTTAAAGTGGAACAACGTAGGCATTTAGCAATAGCTAAAAATATTTTTTTTTCTAGTTTGAATTTTGTACTCTTCAATGCTGTATAAATTACTCTTTTCGGTGTAATGTAAAATATACTGATGCATGTATTTTTTTAAATATATATATATATATATATATTTTTTTTTTTTTTCTTGCAGAATAACCAGTTTTGAAAATATGTAACCCCCTGAGCAAGGCTTACAAGTTAAAACCCATCGGGGTTTCTCTTTTGATGGACTTAAGAAATAGTGGTTGTTGTTATACATTACACACTACATTATATGGAGATGTCTTTATATGACTTTTTCTATATATTATAAAATACATTATAATGGTTAATATTTAATAAAGATTTGTAACTTTTTTATATGATTATTAGTTCTTGTACTTTTCGGTACAGTATAATCCCGAAAATTCCCCTCTTTGTGCTTCTTTTTTTTTTTTTTCTAGTTTTTGGACATCCCTCTGTAGCAGATATCACTAAATGGCGGACTGCATGACAATCCTTTCTGGACCGTGGCTCCACCGCTTAGCAGCCTCGGTGTCCTTTCCTGAGTGACTCCTTCCTCCGCCGCCACTTTCATCCTTACAAAGCAGGTAGAAGTCAGATGATGTGGCATGTCAAAGCAGAAGGCAGGAGCTGTCCAACTTTTCAAGTTAAAATGCCTGTGATTTGTTTTTGGAGGCAGCCCTAGCAACCAATAATCTGCCTGTTAGATGGAAAGTTGGGTAGCTCATGCCCTCTGTGCGGACATGCCACATCTTCTGTCTTCTACCTGCTTTGTAAGGGAGGGGGCATTCATATAAAGAGGACTGTGTTGCAAAGGGGGAGGAGGGCTGTAAAGAGGACCGGAATACAAGAAAGGTGAGGATTATGAAAGGGAGTGGGGTGCAAATAAAGGGGGGGGGCAGCTGTAGAAGCGACTTGGATACAAGGTGGGGGGGCTGTGGAGGGGACTGGGATACATGGAATGAGGGGCTGGGATGCAAGAAGGGAACTGTGAAGGGGACTGGGATACAAGGAGGGGGGCTGTGGAGGGGATTGGGATGAAAAGAGGGGGGCTGTGGAGGGGACCCGAGTGCATGGAAGAGGGGCTGTAAACAGGACTGGGATACAAGGAGTGGGGCTTTGCAGGGGACTGTGGTGCAAGTAAGGGGGGGGCAGCTCCTGAAGGGGGACTGGGGTGCAAGTAAGGGGGGCTGTAAAGGTGACTGTGGTACAAGAAGGGCTGTGAAGGAGACTGAGGTGCAAAGAAAGGGGGCTGTGAATGGGGACTTGGATGCAAGGAAGGGGATCTGAGGGCACTGTTGTAAAGGGGGAAGGTCTGTGATGTAAGGAGGGGGCTGTAATGTGAAGGGGACAGAGGGCATTAATGTAAAGGAGGTTGTGATGTAAATGGGGGGACTTGGATGCAATAAGGTCTGTGATGTAAAGAGAGCACTGTATTGTAAAGGGGGTGCTGTATTGTAAAGGGGTACAATGTAATGTAAAGGACAGCTGTATTGTACAGAGGGGTGCTGTGGTGTAAAAGGGAGCGATGTAATGGAAATTGGAAAACTGATAATGTAATGCAAGGGGGTGGGGCTGTGATATGAAGGTTCTGAGTCATAGCACAAACCTGAGACTCAGGCTGCATGAACATTTTAATGACCAGACCTCTGAGAATTTTAATTCAATACCCCTGCTCTATAGTGTGTACTTGTCTCAATTAGGAGCACTAAGTGTCATCTTTGTCTGCTGCCTCCAGGCCCGGATTGGCCAATCGGGAGCACCGGGACTTCTCCCGGTGGGCCGGTCGGTCCGGGGCCGTTCCACTGGGTTGCCTGATATAAAAATGGCGCCGCTCGGAAAAGGCCGTACACTTTCTCAGAATAGCCGAACGTATACGATCTTTCCCGAGTGGCGGCGGCGGCATGCGAAATGATGTGTTAGTGCCGGGCGGCGACAATTTTAAATTGATGTGGCCTCAGGAACAGGTGAGACTCCTCCACTGCCTGCCATTATGCGGGGCTCTAGGCATACTACAAGAGATGCAGTGCAGCGGGCATGGTACACCTGTACCATGTCCGCAGCCCTGCATTCTCCTGTACCATGTCCGCAGCCCCGCATTCTCCTGTACCATGTCCGCAGCCCTGCATTCTCCTGTACCATGACCGCAGCCCTGCATACTCCTGTACCATGCCCTTAGCACTGCATCTCCTGTACCATGTCTGCAGCCCCGCATTCTCCTGTACCATGTCCGCAGCCCTGCATTCTCCTGTACCATGCCCACAGCCCTGCATTCTCCTGTACCATGTCCGCAGCCCCGCATTCTCCTGTACCATGTCCGCAGTCCTGCATTCTCCTGTACCATGTCCGCAGCCCCGCATTCTCCTGTACCATGCCCGCAGCCCCACATTCTCCTGTACCATGCCCGCAGCCCCGCATTCTCCTGTACCATGTCCGCAGCACTGCATTCTCCTGTACCATGTCAGCAGACCTGCATTCTCCTGTACCATGTCCGCAGCCCTGCATTCTCCTGTACCATGTCCGCAGCCCTGCATTCTCCTGTACCATGTCCGCAGCCCCACATTCTCCTGTACCATGTCTGCAGCCCCGCATTCTCCTGTACTATGTCCGCAGCACTGCATTCTCCTGTACCATGTCTGCAGCCCTGCATTCTCCTGTACCATGTCCGCAGCACTGCATTCTCCTGTACCATGTCCGCAGCCCTGCATTCTCCTGTTCCATGCCTGCAGCCCTGTATTCTCCTGTACCATGTCCGCAGCCCTGCATTCTCCTGTACCATGTCCGCAGCACTGCATCTCCTGTACCATTTCCGCAGCACTGCATCTCCTGTACCATGTCCGCAGCACTGCATTCTCCTGTACCATGTCCGCAGCACTGCATTCTCCTGTACCATGTCCGCAGCCCTGCATTTTCCTGTACCATGACCGCAGCCCTGCATTCTCCTGTACCATGTCCACAGCCCTGCATTCTCCTGTACCATGTCCGCAGCACTGCATCTCCTCTACCATTTCCGCAGCACTGCATCTCCTGTACCATGTCCGCAGCACTGCCTTCTCCTGTACCATGTCCGCAGCACTGCATTCTCCTGTACCATGTCCGCAGCCCTGCATTTACCTGTACCATGACCACAGCCCTGCATTCTCCTGTACCATGTCCGCAGCCCTGCATTCTCCTGTACCATGTCCGCAGCCATTGCAAACTTATATTCTGATGTTTTAATTACATTATTTTAATAAAGTCAGTCGTGAACTAAAGTGGGCCGGTCTAAGGCATGAAACTCCAGGGCTGAAAATGAGTCCCACTCTGGCCCTGGCTGCCTTGTTCCTCTGCTATTAGCAGGAATCACTTATGACAAGTTTTCCTGACACCTAGAGAAAAATGGTGACAGGGGAGGAAGCTGCAGCTGATTGACAGCCTCAGCTCTGTTCCTGTGTGTTGTGTGGAGAGGGGTGTGTCCCTTCCCTCCAATCAGCTCTCAGAGCTCTTCTCACTTAGCTCTGCAGAGGGTAAATTCAGCTCTCCACCCCCTTTTTTCTGACAGCTCAGACAAGCTTTATAATTCAGTATTTTGAACAGGTGTACTGTAGAGAACAGAGGGCTGCAGATAGACAGGTAAAACGTATGTAGGAGAATTTGTTTCATCTCTGTGTATCACCTGAGGCTAGTCATTTCACTGGGTATATTTTGAAGGGTTTATAACTACTTTAATTTCTAAATACAAGCCATAGTCATGAGAATTAAAGGCATTTGTCCAAAGCTGATTCATTTGAAGATTAGACCCACCCAATGCACCATTTGCATCTAAAAAGAACTACCTAGTTTTGTTATACAGAGCAGAGTGCTTCTTTAAACTCTGAGTCTGCCATAGTGGGAGGAGTTTAACAACTATCAATAAATCCACAGTACTGCAGATTGAATGAAAAAAACTGACCGATATCCCACCCACACATTTCATGTGGATGCAGGAATCCTCCCTGTATCATTGTATTCTGACAGCAGGGAAACTCCCCCGCTGTCAGAATACACAAATCAGTGCTGCAGCTCATTGCCTGTGGTGCTGATTGAATGAAAAAATACAGATAGGGCAGCTACCGACTGACTTCTGTTCAACCACAGTGGACACACATGCATCGAAATTCAGCCTGCCCCTGCTGAACCAGCCCATTTTCAAACAATATATGGCCAGCTATCCAGTGTATGTGCTTTTTATTCAAACACACACATTTCTAACTATGTATGTGGTTTTCATTTGGGAAAGTCCATTCATTACAAAATCAAATGTTTTTAACCAGGTCAGGTCTACCCCATAGCAGTTTTACTGCTACAGGGCAGCACCTGTGCATCGGATCATGTTTATATACGTGACCCGGCTCTTCTGTGTAGGGCTTGTGCATGCGCTCTGTCGGCAGTTCGCCCCCATTGTGATTACACACAGGGGGAGCCCGGCGGTGGGTACCGTGGACTCGATGTCCACCAGCACCTTCTGATGATCGGAGAGAGAGGCAGAACAGCGGTCTGCCTATGTAAACTGTTCTGTCAGTAGGGAAGGTATGGATCCTGTATTCCTGCAAAGCAAGGACATGGATCCATGCCCTTCCCTAGTAAAAGCACCTCCCACAGTTTAAAAAAAAGAGGCTAGGCACACATTTAACCCTTTGTTCACCCCTGATGTTAACTTCTTCCCAGCCAGTGTCATTAGTACAGTGACACTGACAGTGCATATTTTTTTAGCACTGATCACTGTATTAGTGTCACTGGTTCCATAAAAAGTTTCAAAAGTGTCAGTTAGTGTCCAAATTGTCTGCCACAATATCACAGTTCCTTTATAAGTCGCTGACCGCTGCCATTACTAGTAGAAAATAAATAAATAAATAAATAAATAAAATAAAAATATCCTATAGTTTGTAAACACCAAAACTTTTGCGCAAAACAATTAATACACGCCTATTGGGATTTTTTTTTTTTCTTACCAAAATTATAGCAGAACACATATTGGCCTAAATTTATGAAGAAATTGAATTTTTGTTTTAATTTTTTTATTGGATGTGTTTTATAGCAGAAAGTAAAAAACACTGTTTTTAAAAAAAAAAAAAAAAAAGCGCAAAAAAAAAACCGCAGAGGTGATCGGATAACACCAAAAGAAAGCTCTATTTGTGGAAAAAAAAGGACATAATTTTTATGGGTACAGCTTCGCACAATCACGCAATTGTCAATTAACTAGATGCCGCCCACCCGCCGTCATATTACGGCGGCACTTTAAGCAGGGCAGGCGCGCGATCGCGTGCGCGCCGCCCTGCACTGCCGGTGTCGGGGTGTCCCCGGGACACCCCCCGTCACCGGCAGGGGGGAAACAGCCAATGGGCGTGGCTGTTTCCCACGTGATCGGCTGTGTTCCAATGACACAGCTGATCACAATGGAGGCGCCCACAAGATGACCGCGCATGCGCGATCGGGAGCGCGCAGCGCGGTCATGTCGGTGGCACTGTGTTCCGTAGGAACACAGCTGTCACCGGCGGTAGTAAACAGTCACTGACAGTGACTGTTTACTATGTGATCGGCTGTGAATCCATTCACAGCTGATCACAAAATGTAAATACAGAGCAGTAACTCACTGTTACTAGCTCTACTCCCCTCATACAGTTTCCAGTATGAGGAGAGCAGAGCTAGAAATAGTGAGTTACTGCTCTGTACACCTGTAAAATGTAAAATCACAAAAATAAATGTCCCCACACAGTCCTCAGCCCCCCCCCAATTGCACCTGTCACCCAACAGTCACCTCATCAGTGCCCAGAAATTGACACCCATAACGTTCACATGTGAGCGTAGCGATCGCAGGCAGAATCACCGCGATTCTGCCCGCGATCCGGAAATCATTGCAAATCGCGGGACGCCTGTGCATTGCCCCTGATTTGCAATAGCACCCCAAACGCTGTGCGATGTTGCCGCCATTTCCACCTGCCGAATCATGGTAACATCGCTCAAACATCGCATGACGCCCAAAAAAGGTACAAGAGTTTCTTTGGGGCGTCATGCGTTGTTTGCGTGATGTTACCGCGATTCGGCAGGCGGAAATGGCGGCAACATCGCACAGCGTTTGGGGTGCTATTGCAAATCAGGGGCAATGCACAGGCGTCCCGCGATTTGCAATGATTTCCGGATCGCGGGCAGAATCACGGTGATTCTGCCTGCGATCGCTACGCTCACATGTGAACGTAGCCTAAAGTTCACCGGTCACTAGAGACTGCCATCAGTGCCGCCGTGCACCATCGCCCGTCACCTATCGGTGACCATCGCCCGTCACCTGTCACCCCATCAATCACCGTCACCTGTCACCCCATCAGTCATCGTCATCTGTCACCCTATCAATCATCGTCACTTGTCACCCCATCAATGATTGTCACTTGTCACCCCATCAATCATCGTCACTTGTCACCCCGTCAATGATTGTCATCTGTCACCCCATCAATCATCGTCACTTGTCACCTCATCAATCGTCATCTGTCACCTCATCAATCATCGTCACCTGTCACCCCATCAGTCATTGTCACCTGTCACCCCATCAGTCATTGTCACCGGTCACTAGAGACTGCCATCAGTACCGCCGTGCACCATTGCCCGTCACCTGTCACCCATCGGTGACCATCGCCCGTCACCTGTCATCCCATCAATCACCGTCACCTGTCACCCCATCAGTCATCGTCATCTGTCACCCCATCAATCATCGTCACTTGTCACCCCGTCAATGATTGTCATCTGTCACCCCATCAATCATCGTCACTTGTCACCTCATCAATCGTCATCTGTCACCTCATCAATCATCGTCACCTGTCACCCCATCAGTCATTGTCACCTGTCACCCCATCAGTCATCGTCACCTGTCACCCCATCAGTCATCGTCACCTGTCACCCCATCAGTCATCGTCACCTGTCACCCCATCAGTCATCGTTACCTGTATATACATGCAACCACTTACCGACCGCCTAACGACTATATGCGTCGGCCATTAAAAGCTAAATACTGGGGTTATGGCAGCAGATAGCTGCCATAACCCCGGTATTTTTTTAAATCGGCGGGCGGTCGGCTTTCAGATAAGGGTGGTCCCAGTGGCGGATTCGCCGCGGAATTACCCTTACGGTGCAGGGGAAGAGGTGCCCCCCCCCCTCCCGCCGCATCCCAGACGTTTTCCCAGCTTACCGGACCCGCCGGCAGCGGGGAAAACTATCCGGTCCCGGACCCTCAGAGACAGGAAGTCGAGTGAGGGCAAGATGGCCCTCACTCGACTCTATGGTCTTGGAGGACCGGAGCTACGTCAAAAGTCGTTGCCTAGCAACCGGTTTAAAGGGCCTTTTTTTTTGTTTGTTTTTTTCTTTCTTTTTTCAACAATTTTTTTTTTTTTTTCTTTTTAAGTGTAGTTGTGAGGTAGGAGGTCTTTTTGACCCCAGATCTCACAATAAAGAGGACCTGTCATGCCTATTTCTATTACAAGGGATGTTTACATTCTTTGTAATAGGAATAAAAATGATCAAAACATTTTTTTTTTTAACTGTGTAAAAATAAAAAAATAATAAATAAAATAAATAGGAAAAAAAAAAAATTAAAGCGCCCTGTCCCCGTTAGCTCGCGCGCAGAAGCAAACGCATACGCAAGTCCTGCCCACATATGTAAACGGTGTTCAAACCATACATGTGAGGTATCTCCGCTATCGTTAGAGCGAGAGCAATAATTTGAGCCCCAGACCTCCTCTGTAACTCGAAGCTGGTAACCTGCAGAAATTTTTAAAATGTTGCCTATGGGGATTTTTAAGTACCAATGTTTGGCGCCATTCTGTGAGCATGCGCAATTTTGAAGCATGACATGTTGGGTATCTAATTACTCGGCATAACATTATCTTTCACATTTTGGAAAAAAATTGGGCTAAATTTACTGTTTTCTTATTTTTTAGTTCAAAAAAGTGATTTTTTTTTTCAAAAAAATTGCATTTGGAAGACTGCTGCGCAAATATGATGTGATAAAAAATATTGCAACGATCTCCATTTTATTCTCTAGGGTCTCTGCTAAAAAAATATATATAATGTTTGGGGGTTCTAAGTAGTTTTCTAGCAAAAAAAATTATTTTAGCTTGTAAACACCAAGTGTCAAAAATAGGCCCAGTCTTAAAGTGGATAAATGGACAACTTTGTGAAAAGGGCTACTTGGATGTTAGGCGTCTGTATGTGGCTAGGCTGTGTAAAAGTGTTACACATGTGGTATCGCCATACTCAGGAGGAATAGCAGAATGTATTTTGGGGTGCAATTTTTGCTGTGTACATGCTATGTGTTAGAAATATTGAATAAATGGACAGCTTTGTGTAAAAAAAATGTGTTTTCATTTTCTTTCCACAGTTTCCAAAAACTTGTGGAAAAAAATGAAATATTCAAAAGACTCATTATGCCTCAAAAATTATACATTGGGCTGTTTGCTTTCCAAAATGGGGTCATTTTATGGGGGTTTCCATTGTCCTGGTGCTCCAGGGCCTTCAAAAGTGCGATAGGTTGTCAGGAAATGATATGTGTAATTTGTGCTCCTAGAATGCCGGACGGTGCTACTTGGATGTTAGGCCTCTGTATGTGGCCAGGCTGTGAAAAAGTCTCACACATGTGGTATCGCCATACTCAGGGGGAGTAGTAGAATGTGTTTTGGGGTGTAGTTGAAAGTATACATATGCTGTGTGAGAGAAATAACCTGTTAATACGTCAATTTGTAAAAAAAAAAAAAAAAAAATCTTAATTTTGCAAAGAGTTGTGGGAAAAAATTACTCTTCAAAAAACTCACCATGCCCCTTATTAAATACCTTGGAATGTCTACTTTCCAAAAAGGGGTCATTTGGGGGGTATTTGTACTTTCCTGACTTTTTAGTGTCTCAAGAAATGAGATAGGCCTTCAGTACATCAGGTGTGATCAAGTGTGATCAATTTTCAATGAATAGCACCATAGCTTGTGGACTCTATAACTTTCACAAAGACCAATTAATATACACTTATTTGGGTTATTTTTACCAAAGATAAGTAGCAGTATAAATTTTGGCCAAAATTTGTGAAGAAAAATTACTCATTTGCTAAATTTTACGACAGAAACAAAGAAAAATGCGTTTTTTCACAATATTTTCAGTCTTTTTTTATTTATAGCACAAAAAATAAAAAACCCAGTAGTGATTAAATACCATCAAAAGAAAGCTCTATTTGTGTGTAAAAAAGGACACAAATTTTTTATGGGTACAGTGTTGCATGACTGAGTAATTGTCATTCAAAGTGTGAGAGCGCTGAAAGCTGAAAATCAGTCTAGGCAGGAAGGGGGTGAAAGTGCACTGTAGGCAAGTGGTTAAAGTAACGCAGTGCAGTATCACAAAAAATGGTCTGCATGGTCATGAAGGGGGTAAATCTTCTGGAGGTCAAGTGGTTAAAAACAAATAAAATTTTGAAGTACTTTACATATAAAATTTGTCAAATCACTAAATGTTCATTCCAACAATTGTTAGGAAAACTACTAGTGGGCCAGCATAATACTGGATGCTGCTAATAGTCTAATCTCACAAGGGGTTATAATTAATCACCCTTCAATAATTCGGCACACACAATCTCACAAGGGGTCTGTTTCTATCATAATGCTGCAGCTGGGTTATAATCACCCTTCAATAATTCGACACACACATCCTATAAACCAAACTGACTGTGCTGTTCAGAAATGAGAATGGCAACAACAAAAAGAACAATTTCATCTCTGAGATAATTGGTTGCTATCCTAGAATCACTATTTTCTATTGCTTATAACATGTTAATCAGCGTGTATGTTTTCCTTATTTATCATCCATTATATGAAAATTCCGGCATAATTTCCTTTTTCTTATCAGTAATTTCCTATAAATACGTTTGATTAACCTTTGGATACAGGAAACAGAGTGCTGTAATGCTCTGATAAAAGAAGCAGCTTTTTTTTTTTTTTTTTCGTAATAGAGGAGAAAATGTTAATGCCTTAATAATTCCATCCAATCCAATTCACTACTGGGGGAAATGTATTGTGCCAGTCAAAACCCCTACATTTGACTTGCCTTCTAATTCCAGCAACACCAGTACCCCAGAGACATGGGCATGAAACAAGCCCATAAGTAACTACACGGCTACATAAGTAAATTCCTGATATGTCAAATATTTAAAATTTTAAAAGTTCTACAGGGTTAATTCACTAAAGGCAAACAGGCTTTTCACTTTGCAAGGGAATTTACACAAGAGCCTAGTGATTTCGGTGAGGTGTCACTGTGCAAAGATTAGCCAATCACATGCAAGAACAAAAAAAAAAACAAATCAGCTTTTTTGCTTAAACATGATTGGATGATAAAAGTCAGCAGAGCTTCACCTTATTTTCCAAGATCTGAAGAAAAAACTCTCTGGTAAAGTGCAACTTCCCCTGCAAAGTGAATAGCCTTTTGTTGTTAGTAAATCAACCCCTATGTTCACCCCTAAGCCATCATTGAGTTCTTATATTTTCCCAAAATGATCCCTCAGATAGCGTCATTTTTAACTTTTTAGCAATTCTCAAGGTGAGAGGTTGCACCTGGGGCGCTGATCTGTGTCAGACATGTTTGTACACAGCCAAAACCACATGTAGGTGGGGTGCAGCGTGGTGCGGCAGCAATAACACACATAGTCCAAGTGCAATGAAAGAACATATCTTCAAGTAATGCAAAGACACTTCGCAATAAACCCGTTGGAAGGACAACCCACCTGGGAACACTCCCAGATCCAGCAGCATGTAGAGAGCAGGTTTCAGCAGAACTGACAGCGCTTGTTAGGAGGGCCAGAGTGCGGCCTGGCTGTCTTGTTCCCAAATGGAAAAATGACCAGAGAAGTTGTGAGCCCTGCGCTTTCCATCCTTGTCAGGAACCTTTCCCTGCTGCTAGTTCTGTCCCTACCAGATGGGGTACCTATCCCTACTCTACCCACTCTAGAATATTCATTCGCTATTGTCACAAAACTGGGTGGGCTCAGGGCGCAGTGCTTTGCGCCCCAAGTCCACCCTTTTTTTAAGCCTATTAGAGCCTCTGGCTCTAATCACAAGCTTAAAAAAAAAAAAAAACATTGGAATCCATGCGTCCGGAGCCCTGCATGTAGAGTAGGGCCGGGCGCATAGATGGGGGGGGGGGGGGGGGGGCGGCGCCCCTGCACCCCCAATAGACGGGCCGCCACTGGCAGCATCCAAACGGATCATTTCCTAAGTGACCCAAAAAGCCATAAAGGAACCATGCTGCTCTTGACTTCCTCTCCAGCTGCAGTACCGCTGTAGAATAGCGCCACCTGCAGGGGAGAAAGTAGACTGCATCTGCCTACACCAAGGTACCAGGATTTACATGATTGTATTATCTCTGAACCAGCATCTCAGTCTAGGAAGTGGATGTTAAACTCAGATGCTGCCTGAGCCAAGATGGTGTCATCCTTCTTGAGAGAAAAACATATAATGTATTTTCAGGGGGAGTACTGTTATCACTGTGAGAGATAATAAATACCTTAAAGTGTTAGACCTACATAATAAAGAATGTGTGTACTGAGCTTGAAAAAATATCTCTGTAGTCCTACCTAGAAGATATTTTACTTAGGTGTTAAAAAATGTCTTTGTATGCTAAGGTAGCTGTGTTAAACCCCTTGGCGCCGTGTCCTGCTGCTTCTTTAAGGGCTTTAGAATGCCGGGAGCCAGGGGCGGTGGTCACATGATTGTAAAACTTGCGATTGCAAGCAGCGATAGGGAGGTTTCCGTTAGCCACCGGTCACTGTGCCGGGAGTGCGCATCCAACACAGCTCTGTTGGCGCTATTGCACGCAATTATGCGGCCGCTCAGTGTCATAGCACGGCTGCCGAGAGGCTGCATGTTTGTGTGCGCTCTGCGCCAACAGGTAGGCAATATAAAACCCATAAATAAAAATGTAATATATTGCAACTTACCAGTCCTTAAATGTGTCCTTTATTTTACCTGGTGATCCAGCCAGTAACACAATTCCTGTCTTAGGCCCTGTTTACACCTGAGCGTATTGGAGTCGCATGAAGTGGTTGTGATGCCATTATTTCTTAATGTGTATGATTTTGCCGCAATTATTATGCGACAAAACGCTCAAAAATTGCAGCAAAACACACAACGTCAACCAAAATTTGGTACAAGAGCTTCTTTGGTGCATTTTTGGAGCGGAGGGAGGCCCATTCAAAATGAATGGTGGCGATCCAAAAATGCACCACAAAAATGTGCAAATAAACTCAGAGAGGCAGTGTCCCTCAGGCGTGAATGGGGCCTTAGGGTATCTCCACTCCACTGGAGGAGCAACAAAGGGCCCATGGACAGCAGCATTGCCAATCTGTAGAGTTACATAGGTAGTAAGGTTAAATTAAGACACCAATCCATCCGATTCGATATCACAGCAGATTTAAATTGACTTTAATACACTTTTTTAAGCAGTTAAAGCAACATTTTTTTCCCTTTTGGCATAAAGGTTTTAGATTGATAAAACCTGACCATTGGAAGCTTGCCTGTGAGTGGTAAATGGTTTGTCTCAATCCTTTGCCACTTTTTCTAGACAGCTTGGTCTATTACAACTTGCCAACCGCCCTATAGCAGGAGCTGATTAGCGGACCCCATGGGCCCCATGTCCACCGGCACCCGCTGATCATTTTAAGACACAGGCAAAACGGCAACCTGCCTAGGCAAATTCGATGACTTAAAATATTGTAACGATCACCATTTTATCCTCTAGGGTCTCTGCTAAAATAAAATCATATAATGTCTAAGTAATTTTCTAGCAACAAAAACTAATTCAAACTTTTAAACAGAAAAGTTCCACAAAAGGCCTTGTCTTAAAGTGGCTATTTAGGTGCTTGGGAAAAATGTAAACAACTGCGCTAAACCAAAAAGATTATAAGCAGCAACTTCAAGTGTGACTATCACCTCAAAAACAATATATAAATATAAGTTGCGCTAAATAGTGAAAACATATATGATAATGTAAAAAAGTCCAGAAATAAAGTCCATATGAAGGCAAACAGCACATCTGACGAAATTTTCTGTACAGGTACCGCTTACCAAAGGCTAATGATAAATAGGCCCAAAGATTCCAAGGGGTCCACAGGAACCAGATCTCAGACGGACTCCGTATGTTAAGTGGATCTCCTCAGTGTTGGGTGATCATGTGAAATAAGATGAAAAACGCCATAGCGTAAAACCCACAAACAATTAAGTATAACACCCCAAGTGATGGGAATATCAGAAAGGTGCTATAGTAGTGATAGTAAAGAACATAGACACCTCCAATCCTGTGAATATACTCCTTACCAGAGTAATAGAAAAATATTGCAAAAACAAATTGTGTAGAGGACCTCCCCCAATAGGACTGCAGCTTACCAAAAGGAAAGTAAATAGAGCACATAAATCCCAATCGTGTCACCGAAGAGGGCTGACATACATATGCCCTTACCAGCTCCAAAATGATGCAAGGCAAAAAGAGTCCTAATTCGCCTAAGCACTTCCGCTGCGAGCAAAACTCCAAATCCTGGTATCTAGATAGTCCAAACCAGGCGCCTCCAATGGGAACACTGATACAGGCTCAGCATACAGATGGTAATGGCTTTGGAGAGCTTTCCGGAAGGCCTCTTCGGTAACGAATCTTCTATGGAATGTGCTGATGTATGTAGTGCATTTGCTAAACTGTTACCGAGGATGCTAGCCGGGGTCTCTGTCCGTGGAGCCAGCGGGAAGGATCCGTCCGCCGTCTCCACGGACAGAGACCCCGGCTAGCATCCTCGGTAACAGTTTAGCAAATGCACTACATACATCAGCACATTCCATAGAAGATTCGTTACCGAAGAGGCCTTCCGGAAAGCTCTCCAAAGCCATTACCATCTGTATGCTGAGCCTGTATCAGTGTTCCCATTGGAGGCGCCTGGTTTGGACTATCTAGATACCAGGATTTGGAGTTTTGCTCGCAGCGGAAGTGCTTAGGCGAATTAGGACTCTTTTTGCCTTGCATCATTTTGGAGCTGGTAAGGGCATATGTATGTCAGCCCTCTTCGGTGACACGATTGGGATTTATGTGCTCTATTTACTTTCCTTTTGGTAAGCTGCAGTCCTATTGGGGGAGGTCCTCTACACAATTTGTTTTTGCAATATTTTTCTATTACTCTGGTAAGGAGTATATTCACAGGATTGGAGGTGTCTATGTTCTTTACTATCACTACTATAGCACCTTTCTGATATTCCCATCACTTGGGGTGTTATACTTAATTGTTTGTGGGTTTTACGCTATGGCGTTTTTCATCTTATTTCACATGATCACCCAACACTGAGGAGATCCACTTAACATACGGAGTCCGTCTGAGATCTGGTTCCTGTGGACCCCTTGGAATCTTTGGGCCTATTTATCATTAGCCTTTGGTAAGCGGTACCTGTACAGAAAATTTCGTCAGATGTGCTGTTTGCCTTCATATGGACTTTATTTCTGGACTTTTTTACATTATCATATATGTTTTCACTATTTAGCGCAACTTATATTTATATATTTAGGTGCTTGCCCTGGGAGATTTCGCAATGTGCATTTTATCAATACAATTAAAGAAACAGCATTTATAGATAAACTTTATCAAAGAATTTCTGTTTATTTTGATTGATTCCACCCAAAACTAGGCATAATCTATTACTTTTTGAAGGGAAGTTGGGTAAGGCAATTTCCTCATTGTGGCAGAAGTGTATTTTCAGTTTCGATGTTTTGTTGACAATCTGTCTGCTTTCCTATTTGTTTTTTTACTTTATTTATTTTTTTTTATGTTGCAACTTTCTGCTTTGAACTTTTATAAAAGTTTACCTGGTGTGAAGTGCTGCAAACCTAAAATAGCTACTTTTTATCCTATTTCATTAAGATACTAAATATATCATAGTTCCTGCCAGTGTATCCAAATTGTTACAATACTAAATAATTACCAAATTCAACAGGCTTTGTGCTCAACAACATTCGACCACAGAATAGATCTGACTTCTGACTTCAAGAGGAAGTAAACTCTTGAAAAAGTTTTTTCTTTTTTCCCCTGCAAAGTAAATGCATGATGTGCTAGTATGCATTGCATACTAGCACATTATGTGACACTTACTTGCAACTAAGCTTGTATTGTCCCTGCTGCCGGGTGCATCCATCTTCACCCATCTTCTTCCGGGTCTGAGGACTCCGGCTGTATTACTGGCCGGAGCCGTGTAACTTCACTCCCACGCATGCGCACGGGAGCCGCCAGTCACGGCACAGGGCTCAGAAGAAACAGCACGGCTGGCCATTTCTTCAGAGCGCATGCGCCGATGACGTCATCGGCTGCATGCACTGTAAATATCTCCTAAACGGTGCAAGTTTAGGAGATATTTACAGCACCTATAGGTAAGCCTCAATATAGGTAAAAGTCATTAAAGTGGGTTTACAACCACTTTCATGGCAGGACATATAGCATGTAAACCATAGGATTGCATTGAACACAGCATTTTATAACAGCAGCATCTCATCTTCACCAACCCTGAAGAAGAGGGTACTTTGGGACCCCTGAAATGTGTTGGCGTGTTTCTAATTGAAGATTTGCGCAAAGAAAAGATCAACAGTCAAAACAGTTTAAAGTGTTATTAAACCCAGGACCCTGCATTCACTATATCTGATCTCCCACAGTACACAGAACATGGAAATGCAATTATTTTAGTAAATATAAACTGCTAAATACCTTTTCTCATCAGCAGTATATAGCAGTCTTGTGACTTCTATCAGTGCCTGGTTAAAGCTTGTAGGGGTTTTCATACTGCACTGGCTGTCCTATGAGGGTGCAGGACCCCTGACGACCCTCTGTCTGGACAGTGCTGATTGGCCCTGTGCTGATCACATGCACTCTCCAAAGAAAAAAGAAAAAACTCTCTAGCAATACACACCAAGCTGAGCATGTGCATCCTTACTCCAGTAACTCTGTCTTATCCAGCCTTTTTACACAATGCAGAGGATTAACCCCTTAGTTTCCACAGTGAATATAACAAGCAAGCTTTACTTGCATATACAGACTGATTTTACTATTGTGGGTTTACTAACACTTTAATGTTTAACCGCGTGTGCTTGGTGCTCCTCCTCCTCCTTAATGTATCCAGAGCTACCAAGACCTACCTGTCTTTATTAATGAATGATTGCCAGTCTGCTACTGGTGAAACAGGACACTCAGTATAATGCAAATATATACAATAGGTGGTCTTTTTAGTGCGTCAAAAAAAAGATAAAAAATATTGCAATGTGCCTCATATGTGATTCTTTTATATGATGTGATTAAAGTGATTGTAAAGTCTCACTTTTTTTTTTTTTTTAAATAACAAACATGTTATACTTACCTGCCCTGTGCAGTTGGTTTTGCACAGAGGGGCCCGGATCCTCCTCTTCTCGGGTCCCTCTTCTGTGCTCCTTGCCCCTCCCTCCTGTTTTGTGCCCCCCATTCACACACGATACAGCGACCCGGCCCCTTCCCCTCTCTCTCTCTCCTGATTGGCTGACTGACTTTGATTGACAGGAGCAGGAGCCAATCATGCCACGTTGCTGTCTATGCCAATGAGGAGGGTAGTAACGAGCAGCTGAGAAACTCCTGCAACATCGTTGGATTAAGATGGGCTGAGGTTAGTATTAGGGGGCTGAGGAGGGCTGCTGCATTCAGAAGGTTTTTTTTTTAACTTAATGCATAGATCCGTGATGACAGGTTGCGGACCCCATGAAATAGAGTGACCCCCACATTTTACTTTCTATTGTAGTGTGGATGAGAAGTTGCACATCACACAGCAGCTAAGAGCAAAACCAATGTGCAAAATTGCCAAAAAAAATTAAAATCTTCACACATTTACTTCCTAGAATTCTGTGACGTGTATTCACTGGCTAATATGTGAGTTTCTTTAAGGACTTGTGTCAATGGCATCAGCTTGAGACACTTCTGAGATTATCCAGATTTCATTGACCGGTGCATTTGTCTTGCAGTTGACCTCCTTTGGACCTGCACTTGACCTGCTTAAAGTGGGTTTGCATCCCTATAGATTTGCATGGAAAAGCAAAATAAATTTAAAGCTAACAAAAGCACATCACCACAGACCCTAAGGCCTCATGTGTAAACAGTCATATAGCCTATGGGCATATGCAAAAAATAGAGAGTGTTTACACAAGCACCGGCATGTACAATCGTGCACAGCCATTCATGTCTATAAGTGGCTGTAAGCAGCACCTGGGTTCTTCAAGCTGAGAAATAAACCAGAATTGACATGGTCTGGGCTCAATGTGCAAGACTAATTTCAATATTAGTCACCAAGGGGCTTAACGCGTTTGTTGCCCCAGCACTTGATATTCCTGATATGTGCCTGCTGTGCCATGTACTTGTATGAAAAAGTATCCTCCTCACTTTGTATTGCTTCTTTTATGTGAAATCCCTTGTGTTCCTGCTAGTCCCTCTGCTTTCCTATTAAAAACTTACCACACTAAGCAGGAGAGCACACCATGCTCAGTTTTCTAGCTATGCTGGGAACTCAGCGTGCTCTCCTCCAATGATCAGACTTGTCCTGACAGGCCCCCGCTGCACAGCCTTTCACTGGGAAGCTTAGTTTACTGCTGCTTCTCCTCCCCAAGCTTTTATGCAGCTGAGAACACTTGTAAAAAAAAGGGAAAAATGAATTTATAATTTATTTTTATATGTTTTGCCTTTCATTTCTATTTTAAACTTAATGGGTTGTTTTTACAAGGTGATCGTTTACAATCACTTTAAGTATGAAATATGTGCCTACAAGAAAATGTGTTTATCATACCTGCCTATCAGAATCCTTGTTACATTTTCAGACCCTGGACTATAAAAATGACAGTTGATAACCTATTGGTTCCTATGGGCAACAAGAAATTTCCTGTATGCATACCTTTTATACTTAAGCCCCTCTTTGTATTCTATATTAGTTGGAACAAAGGGTGTCTCTGAAAGTAAATTTATAGTTAGCAGGATTAGGACTTGAAATAATCTAGGGAAATTCTGGTTTCTACAAATCAATTTATGTATCTCTATCCATCTAGGCTAGGCATATAGCTAAGATAAATTTGAAAATCTTAATTAGAATCAGAGATTAACTTGAGACAAGTCTACATTTGAGCAGATTGGTTGGTTTATCGCTATCAATGAGCTGAAAATCCAAATAGTGACAGCCTGCAGTGTTACTATATGTGCTCGTATAATACGATTTATTTATCTGTTCATTTGTCCTACTGCATGTTATTATGCAACAGTTATAAAACATTTTTCTTTCTTTCTTTTTTTTCAGTCACTGATAACAGCATAACATGTCTTTATACAATGTTATCATGGCATCCAGCCATGAAAGGGTTCAGCCCAGAGTGAGAAATGAAAAATTTCCTCTAATGAAATTTTTTGGAATCTGTTTATGTTTGAACTTTCCTCCTTCATCCGGTAGAAACATTTCCGCATCCTTTTCCTGTGTCCCTCCAAAGATTTGCACAATAGAAAACCAGAAATGCTGCACAGTCTTTACCCCACCTTTCTCCTTCCTGCAGGGATATCCTTTCCATGGAGGCTCTGATAGAGCGTTCTCCCTTGTTCCATGTCTGCTATCTGACAAAACATAAATGTATAAGAAAATCAGAAGCACAGTGCCGTGTGCAGGTTGCTCACGAAATTTACACTTGAGAAATATTCCTTGCATTTTTGTACTTCTACATTCATCGGTTCCTTCTGTATTTTCTTTTTTTTGTCATAGCAGCTTCTGACTTGCATTTTGGTAATTATACAAATATTGGTTTCAATTAATGTATAAGAAAATCAGCCGCACAGAGCTGTGCAGGATGCTCACATAATGGCACTTGAAAAATATTTTTTGCATTTTTGTACTTTTATATTCATCAGTTTGCAAAAGTACAAAAATGCAAAAAATATTGTATGGATTATAGCAAAAACCGTTTTAATTCATAGCAGCTTCTGACTTGCATTTTATTAATTATACAAATATTGGTTTCAATGACTGTGTTTAAAGTTTTGCACAGATACATCTTACACCAGTTTCTAAAGAGACTGACATTAAAGCCTTACTAGTGGTACCTGATTTCTGATGTCAGAATTGACCTAATATCTGTTGAATTGGAGCCTCTGTTGTCACCTCCTATCAGTGCAGGAAGGGTCCTCAGTGTAAAGGAATACACAATTTTGCCATAATGTGCAGAAATGTTTTAAATAATGAATAAGGACCACCCACTCTATGCACAAAAGCTGAAAAAAAAACTTGTGGAAATAATGGAGAGACATTTTTCGCATTGTCACTTAAAGTGGTTGCCCTGCCAAGACAATACACTGCTATTTCCATATGTTGGTGCAGCCGTTTCTACTGTGCTATTCTAACAAGAGAGGTCTGTAATCACTCTGCAGTGGAAGCAGTCATTATAGAGACCTGGAATCCTGTACAGGGAAAAGTGTGCAGGCTGCTCTTCTGAAATGCCAGTTGCTTGGCTGTAAGGGTATTCCAATGGCTTCAGTACTTTGTAAGTCACTGACCTGCAACAAATATCCAAAATCACATGACTTTACTTTCTGGGCTGCATTAATGTTTAAATGTCAGTAGATTTTTTTTTTCCAAATGGATAGAGAAGGTTTGCTTAGCAAAGGAAGTGAAGTGTTCACATTCAATACACAATAATGTGCAGGGAAAAAAAATTAATACAGAAATGGATTTTGCCGGGGCAGCGACTCATGGAAGCAGCTTGATCCTCCCACTCTGCCACGCACTGGCGGATACTCGCTGATTTCAGTGGCATTGGGGAACTCTGCCAGGTGAAAACAGTCTTGCCAGCTCCCTGATCTTCCTGGCCTGCTGTCTATGGCCAAGAGGAAATCAAAAATTGCTCCGATCCAGCCCGCCAGGAATCAGCAGAAGGAGCCCACAGAAGCCAAGATGGCCGCCACATCTCCCTGCAGTAGCGCTGCTTCACATGGGGAGTCGGCTGCAGCTGCTGCATCTGCTGGCCCCTCTCCCTAGCCTCTCTCAGCCTACCGCACACCCTGGAACTGACTCTCCGGGCAGGGAATCCCCCTTCTCAATGGGATCCTCTATGGACCGGGGCCATGGGAGAAATAATGTCCAGCCAGGGGAGCCTGTTTGCCAGCCAGGAACTTTAAGATATGCCCTCCCAGCTTGTCCTGAATATTCAGAGGATCCCATTCTCCTTGCCTGTTTCTCTTCCCTTTTGGAGCAAGGCCTGAAGAAACCAATAGGCAGATCACCTCTGAATTTAAACAGGAATTTAAAGAGCTAGGCACTCAAATTACAACTATAGAGACCAAGCTCAATAACACAGTCGCTAGAACCAATCAGAACTCAGAACAGATAAGCCTGCTCTACCAACAACTAGAATTTGCTCTGTCCAAGATTGAGGATCTTAATTATTGTGAAGCCTCATTACTATGGAACCAAAGAGAAGATTATGCAAAAGGCCCGAACAGCTCCTGACATCCAAATATCAGGTCATAGTGTTCAAATGTTTGCAGATTTATCCCCTGCCAAGGTTCAGAAGCGGAGAACCTTCAAACCTCTACTGCAACCCTTACAGCTTAAGAGCATCAGATATCATTGGCAGTTTCCTTTCCGTTTGGAATTCAAAATTCGAAATAAGACACATTCCTTCTCCACTTTATCTGATGGGGAATTGCTTTTACATCACCTTGGCCTACTCTCCCATGCTCCTGATTTGTCACCGCCTCGAAGATCTGCCCGGTCATCAGGGAAAATGGGTTCCTTGAGGAGGCTCCTTTGTCCCCGCTCTGGCGGACCAACAGAGGCCACTCTCGTCAACAGACCAAACCTCCGTGATGAACTCAGTTGTGTCTCCCTTTGTCTACTTACTTAAATAGTTAGGCTATTGGGTTCCCAACCATTAGCATCCTGGGACTCTCCTTAGGCATAGATGGTTATGTGCCATTTGTGCTTTCAGTTTATTCTTCAAGGTTATATTGTTTCCAATGTTTAATTGCTTGTTCTAGGTTCTTCTGGATAAAATTTTGCAGGTTGTTTGATGTCTTTTTTGCTCAGCACAGGCCTTGTGCGTGTAGCCTGCGCCCAATTCTGACTTCACTCCAGACTGCGTATTATTTGACTGGTGTGGTCTCAGAAAGGTCTCGGCTTTTTGCAAGAGCCTGCTAATTTATAACATGTGTTTTCTCTCACTATAGACTGTTGCCCATCCAACCCGTCTGTGGGCAGTATGTATATCTTCTATCATCTTTTTTCTTCTCTTCTGTCTTGTCTGAACCCCCACTCCCGCCAGCGACTCCCGTTTTATATCCATGAAGTACCACAATTGATGGTTGGGGTAAGTCACCTCCCTTTCCTCTCCCGACATGGCTACGTCCTCACATCTTAAGCCAACTGCCTTAAAGTCTCATACTGCTCAGGGCCTGAACTCACCTGTTAAACGTCGGAAGGCCTTTAATTACTATCACGCGGTGGGGGCAGACGTGGTTTTCCCACAGGAGACCCACTTCTCTTCCTCCTACGCCCCCCCCTTTTTTGCATAAACAGTATCCTTAGTTTTTTTTCAGCTAACGCCCCCAATAAGACACAGGAGGCTGGGGAGGCTCTTCTTCTCCCCCCTACTGTACTGTTGTTAAGGACCCTAGTGGCAGATATCTTCTGGTGGCTGGAGAGATTGAGGGCTCTCAGGTCACATTTGTAACGTATTATGCACCCAACTCAGAGCAATTGACCTTTTTCACTGCCCTGTTCCATACTTTGTCTCCCCATTTTATGGGGACCCTGTTCTTGGGAGGGGACTCGAACATTGCCTTAGACTCAGCATTGGATAGGACTAGGCCCATGGGGTCCCAGGTTCTTAGGCCTACCAGGTTGGCTTCTAAGTTTGCAAAATTTCTTTGTCAATGCGACCTGATTGAAATATGGAGGGAGATTAATCCTACTTCTCCAGGATTGACCATCTGTTTGCACATTCTCGCAATGTTCCCCGGGTTCCATTCTTCAATAATATTAGAGGTACCGTGGTCAGACCACTCCCCAGTATAAGCTAAGATTTCGAGCCTTCGCACATTTAATACGCCTTTCCCCTGGCGGCTTAATGAAGCTCTGCTTAGTAACTTCACAGTCTGCTTTGATATAGAATTGCAGCCTAAGGAGTTGTTTGCTAATAATGACCCCCAATGGACCCCCCCCCCTCCAAATAACAGAGTTAGGTACCTACTAACTCTTTTTCTATGAAGTCTTCCAGGGCAGCACCTGAGAGATAGGCTCCTCCCACCTGAAACAGGAAACACATTAATCCACCATTATAAAAAAAAACAGTACCTTCAGACTCAGTAATATCAAAGTACCCCTTAGTAAGCTCTTTGAATCTTCAAAGCTCCTTTTATAATGTTGTTTAGGGCGTGAACGGATGCTGCCCTGGAAGACTTCTTAGAAAAAGAGTTACCAGGTACCTGTTTTCTCTAATCGTCTTCGAGGGCAGCATCTGAGAGGATGTCTCAAGCAATACTTACTAGGGAAGGGAAAAAGTCTGGAGCAGCTTGCGACCAAAATTCTGGTCTTGGCTGGACAGCTGGCCTTAGACTCAGCATTGGATAGGACTAGGCCCATGGGGTCCCAGGTTCTTAGGCCTACCAGGTTGGCTTCTAAGTTTGCAAAATGTCTTTGTCAATGCGACCTGATTGAAATATGGAGGGAGATTAATCCTACTTCTCCAGAATTGACCATCTGTTTGCACATTCTCGCAATGTTCCCCGGGTTCCATTCTTCAATAATATTAGAGGTACCGTGGTCAGACCACTCCCCAGTATAAGCTAAGATTTCGAGCCTTCGCACATTTAATACGCCTTTCCCCTGGCGGCTTAATGAAGCTCTGCTTAGTAACTTCACAGTCTGCTTTGATATAGAATTGCAGCCTAAGGAGTTGTTTGCTAATAATGACCCCCAATGGACCCCCCCCCCCCCCCTCCAAATAACAGAGTTAGGTACCTACTAACTCTTTTTCTATGAAGTCTTCCAGGGCAGCACCTGAGAGATAGGCTCCTCCCACCTGAAACAGGAAACACATTAATCCACCATTATAAAAAAAAACAGTACCTTCAGACTCAGTAATATCAAAGTACCCCTTAGTGAGCTCTTTGAATCTTCAAAGCTCCTTTTATAATGTTGTTTAGGGCGTGAACGGATGCTGCCCTGGAAGACTTCTTAGAAAAAGAGTTACCAGGTACCTGTTTTCTCTAATCGTCTTCGAGGGCAGCATCTGAGAGGATGTCTCAAGCAATACTTACTAGGGAAGGGAAAAAGTCTGGAGCAGCTTGCGACCAAAATTCTGGTCTTGGCTGGACAGCTGGCCGATATGGTAATGCCTTGCAAAGGTATCGATACTTGACCCTGTCGCTGCCCTGCAGATCTGCTTCATTGTTGCCCCCACTCTTTCTGCCCTAGCTCTGGTTGAGTGGGCTGTGACACCGCTTGGCAGGGTGAGGTTTAGTGCTTGGTAAGCTGTTTGAATAGCAAGTTTTATCCATCTGGCTATCATACTCTTCGAAGCTGACTTCCCTTTGCTCACTCCTGCATGAAGGATGAATAGTGTGGTTGTTTTTCGCTACACTTTAGTTCTTTCAAGGTAAGCTATCATGATCTTTCTTGCATCCAACTTGTTATAAGTGACTCTTTTCCTTCTATCCATAGAATCTGGAATGGAGGTAATATCCACCTCCTGAGTTCTGTGGAAGGTTAAAGAGACTTTCGGTAGGAAAGAAGGGTCAGGTGTGAGAATAATTTTATCTGACAAAATAAACAGTTAGGTTCTATCATGGATAGAGCCTGAAATTCGCTGACTCTTCTTGCTGATACTAACGCCACCAGGAGTACTGTTTTTAGTGTAAGGTATTTATCCAAACTATCCTCCAGTGGTTCGAAGGGTGCCAGGAGGAATTCCTTGAGTACTGTGGCTAGATCCCATGTTGGAGTTCTGCTGCACCTCATGGGTGTGGCTTCCCTAATGAGAGGAATGAGAAGGAATCTTGTAATGAGTGTGTCTTCTGCCAGCCTAATATCTAGGTGGGAAGATAGGGCTGCCACTTGAGCCTTCAAAGTGTTATGAGAAAAGACCTTGTCTGCTCCTTCCTGCAAAAAATTTAAGATTGCCAGGATAGCCCCCCTTGACGGGGTTTCCTTTGATCTCATACCAGAAATCCTGTCAAGGGGGGGCTATCCTGGCAATCTTAGATTTTCTGCCGGCTAAGATGGTGTCAATCACCCTGTTAGACAGACCTTTGATCTGCAACCTCGTCCTTTCAGGCACCAGGCCGAATACGTTATGCTCTTGTGGCTTGAGTGGCTGATCCACCCTTGCAATACGAAATTTGGTATGCCTGGAAGTATTAGATGAGGCTGTGTGCCGAGGTTCCTTAAGTGAGTGAAGCAAGATCCCCTCTGCCTCGTGCCTGTATGGGGTCTCAGAGATAGTAGCGGCTTTACTTCTTGTTCTGCCCCTTACTTTACTTTACATCCATGCTCTGCCCCTGCAAGCAAGATATGCTTTTTTGAAGATTGGCATTTTGTTTGCCTGCTAATTCGCAGAATAGCAGCTCGTCTGGACCTGGCCCTAGCCCTAGCCCTATGATTAGCTGTCTTAGGTATTATCGGGCTTTGGACCTTAGCTGTGAGCAGATCCTGGGTACTGACGAGATGCCAACCGGCAGAGCTATATATGGAAAATGGGGAGGGGAAGCCGGCCTTAGCACCACAAATCTTAGGCATCTTATAAAGCTTTTTCCTATCAGTACATGTAGATGCACCTCCTGCCGATCCACCGAGGTTAGGAAGATTCTCAGGTATTTGGTTGAGGGCGAGAGGAAAACCCTATCAAGTAGCCTACTGCTACACGGCCAGGGAGAAACTGCGTTTTCCCTGATTTTCCCCCCTGGCGGGTGAGGCACTCCCCCCTTCCCCCCCTACCAGGGGACTGTCATTTTTTTTCTGTTCTTAGGGATGGGCGGCTTGAGGATAAACTCCTCCTTGCCAGATTTGTTTTGTTGTATCCAGCGCTTTTTTGGACCCGTGTTATCGAATCCTCTGGATTGGCGAAAGGGTGTTTTCCCCTTACTCTTTTTGGTTTGAGGAAATCCCTTGTTTTGGGCTGCGGTTCTGTCCAATACCATTTCCAGGTCGGGTCCAATCAGTAAATCACCTGTAAAGGGGATGCCGCATAAACTGTTTTTGGAGGAGATGTCACTCTCCCATGACTTCAGCCACAGGCCTCTCCTAGCTGAATTAATTAGGCCAGTGGTTCTGGCTGATATCCTTACGGATACTGCTGATGCGTCCGCCAGGAAAGCGACCGCTCTAGTTAGAGTGGGAATGGTTTTTACCAGTTCCTCTCTTGGGGTCTCCCCCTCTAGCAGTTCTTGCAGCTGTGTCAGCCAGACCAATATGGTTCTGGCCGTGCAGGTGGAGGCTATGGCTGGATTTGGATTCACAGCTGTGGCTTCCCAGGCTCTTCTTAGAAGTGCTTATACCTTTTTATCCAAAGGATCACTGAGAGTTCCAGAGTAGTCAAAAGCTAAGTCAGCTTTGTTAGCGATTCTGGCGAGTGAGGCATCTACCTTGGGGTATTTGGCCCAGGGTTTAGTATCCTCCTCTGTGAGCGATACCTGCGTTTAATTGCAGCTGGGGTAAAGAGCTTCTTTTCCGGTTCTGTCCATTCTTATTTTAACCACATTTTTTTAGGGACTCATGTATCTGGAATGTTCTAGGATTCTTGGTTGTAAACCTTTGTACATCTTATCATGTAGAGATATTTTGCTCTTTGATACCCAGTGTATCCGTAATGGCTCTCCGTGTCTTCCGAGGTAAAAAGTTTACTCCCTGATGCTGGGTCCCCATTATCTGAGTCCGAGCAAAGGCCTCCTTCGTGATCTGATTCAGGGCTATCTTCCTCAGATCCTTGCTCTGCTTGATCCACCTCATCCCTGCTGCATGAGGGGATGGGTGATGTGCTGGCAGATGGCGTGCTGGCCTGGCTGGAGCTTCCAGGAGCCTCAAGTTTTTCAATGGCTGTACGAAGGGGACCAATTGTGCTTTTAATCTCCTTTTTGAAAGAATTAAGCATATCGTTGAGGAACCCCTGTGACCCTTTACCCCCATTTTATTGATGCATTTTTTGGCATAGGGGTTTTCTCCATTCTGGAGGGAACTTGTGACTGCAAGAAGCGCATGCCTTGCTACTGGTCTTTGCCTTCTTCTCCTCTGGGGTCTTTGTCTGTAAGTAAACCCAAAGGACTCAGTGAGGCAGGCAGTTGCCATACACAACAAAGAAAAAGCAGTTTGTTGGTGAGGTAAAGACAGAGGAAACTCCTGAGTGCTCTGGCTTACCTTGGAGCTGTCCTGGCCAGCAGGATCTGCAGGGCAGGGTGGGGAGCTGTCTGACATGGTCAGTTTCAGAAAGGGAACCACAGCATAGGGGCCTTTAACTGCTTCCTGCCCAGCTCCAGCCCTGCCTCCAGCTGCACCCATACAGGTTGGTGGACATACCTGTATTGACCCATCCTGGTATTCTATGGTCAGCCTTTCAAATGAAGAAGGGGACCCCATATGTTCTGTCAGTTTCCATTTGCAAATTTCCTGTTTGAGAACCGTGCCATGGCCTCTCAGGCTGCCCGGAAGTGACAAGGCAGAGCTGGATGGGAGGCTGGTCAGGGAGCCTCCTGCAAATAGCACAGAGACTGAAGAAAATAACAAACTGTTGCAGCTCCTGTGGGTCTGGAGAAAACACAATTAAACTGAAGGTAGGACAGACTTTTTTTTATAATGGTGGACTAATGTGTTTCCTGTTTCAGGTGGGAGGAGCCTATCTCTCAAGTGCTGCCCTGGAAGTCGATTAGAAAAAGATCAGGCAGCTCACAAGGCCTCTGTGAGAGGCATTCTTATCCAGTTGGCGTCTCGCTTCAAGAAACATTCAGAAGCCCTTATTCGGCAGAAGGAGTCTGAATTGACGGCTCTCCTTAAAGACCACAAACAGAACCCCTCCCTAGATCTCTGAGGTCAAATTTGACGCAGCAAGACTAGAAATCAACCTATGCTTGACTACAAAAGCAGAAAAACATTTGCGTTGGTCTAAGGCAAAATTTTATTTCAGGCGGATCGTCTGAGCAAACTGTTAGCTAGAATGCTGACCCCTAGGAACCTTGGTGTCGTTGACACCTTAAATTAGGCGACCTGATGGAACACTTACCCAGAATCCAATGACAGTCCTAGGTGAATTCCAGAAGTTTTATCAAAAACTCTATCAGGGACCTCACCCTCCCGGCTCACAGGATTTTGATAACTTTATGTCTAACTTTCCCAGCCTGTCCCTTTCAGATGCTCACAGGGAATTGTTGAACAGAGAGATAACTCTTTCAGCGGTACTACAGGCAACTAAACAGGCTAAGCTGGCTAAAGCTCCGGGCCCAGATGGGTTTTCTGCCCTCTACTTTTAAAAATTTGCTCACATCTTAGCCCCCCATTTAATGCTCACTATAATGCCTTGCGAGAGGGCGGTTCTATTGAGGCAGATTCTCATAGAGCTTTCATTTGTTTAATTCCAAAGACTCATAAAGATTTAAGTGAGGTGGCAAATTATAGGCCTATCTCACTAATTAATTGTGACCTCAAATTAAAATGCATTGGACACGACTGAATCAGTTTATAGCTAACTATGTCTATGTAGACCAGGCTGGTTTTATACCAGGCTGTCAGTCTTCGGATCAAATACAGCAAGCCATAGACTTGATCTTGGCACTTCAATCTTCCTGGGATGGGAGAGGCATGAGAAAAGGTATGCTGCTTTCCCTTGATATACAGAATTTCAAAGGACTATCTCTTTAGAATACTGCAGAAGTGAACTTTGACCCTCAGTTCCTTTAATTTTTGTGGGCACTTTATAGTAACCCCTCTGCCCAGATACGTCTACAGGGTTATTTTTCTGATCCAATCTCTATATGGTCAGGCACTAGGCAGGGGTGTCCCTTTTCCCTATTCTTCTTGTAATTGCCATCGCGACCCTGGCTGTTGCAATCCGAGCCCATCCAGATATACTAGGTGTTAACAACGAGGGTAGACAACAAAAATGTGCACTGTTTGCAGACGATCTTCTCCTCTTTTTGTCCTCCCCGCATACTTCCTTGCCGTCCGTCTTGGACCTCCTCCTGCACTTTGGAAATATTTCTGGCTTAGTCATCAATTGGGAGAAGTCAGAAGCCCTGACTGTGAACCTAGATGGGGATGTATTACAGAGTCTCAGGAGGAATTATAATTTTTAATCAAATTCCATTCCCTATCTTGGCATCAATTTGACCCCTTCTTTGGCAACACTCTATCAATCTAACTATCCAGGACCTTTTACTCAATTGCTGCAGGAATTGGAACAGTGGTCAGCTAGTGGTGTCTCCATGATGGGTAGAATAGCCTCAATCAAAATGGTAGTGCTCTCCAGGATTCTTTATTATTTTTGTGTCCTGCCTATAACAGTCCCATACCAGGAGTTACAGAAATTTCAAACTCAGTTACTGAGGTTTATTTGGGGCCCGAGGGGACGTAGATTGGCCTAGGGCATGCTGTATACTTTACGTGAGCTTGGGGGTCCCAGATTTTAAACAATGCTATAGAGCAGCACAGGTGGCCCAATTGGCTCAGATTTACTCTTCCCCGTACAGACCGGAGTGGGTGGTCCTGGAGGAGCAGGCTTGTAGGCCTCTTCCCATTGACCTTTTAATGTGGATCCCACTTAGGCAGCGACCGCTGATCCTGTGTCCCTCCCTCTCTCATTCTCTACAGCTCTGGGATTTGTCCTGTAGGGCTTCGCCTCTTCGGTCCACATACACTCTGATGGCCCCTCTGTTCCACAACCCGGCGTTTTCTCCCTGGCTTATGTCAACAGGGATTTCAATGGTGGACTGACAAAGACCTGTATAGAATAGGTAATTTCCTTGATCATAAGGGAATTTGTCCGGTCTCCTATTTTGTGCAGCAGTTGAAGATGCCTCCATCTGAGCATTACCTTTTGCAGCAGATTCTACACTTTTTGCACTTGTTGCAGAGATCTACTGCTGATAATACTTACCGCACTGCTTTTGAATCCAGATGTTTCTGTGGGGAGGTCCAGAGGGGGGACATATTAATGCTGTACAAACTGTTTGTCCACCCATCTGCGAACATACCTTATATGCTGGCGTGGGAGTGGGACCTGGGAGAAGAGATTGATTGAAATGATTGGTGGAAGTGGTCTCCTCGTACTTCATCATGAATACAGCCCTGGCAGAGGGAGGATATAGGGTGATTTCAAAATGGTACCTGGTGCCAGACTGCCTCTCGAAAATATAACAAGGCACATCCTGTCCGTGTTTCCAGGGATGTAGCCAACCTGGTACGATGTTCCAAACATGGTGGACCTGTTCCAAGGTCCGCCGGTTTTGGATTAGAGTTCACCCCCTGTGACAACAGTGAATATAGTCAAAAACCCTAGGGTGGCTCTTCTTAACAAACCTGTTATTGATGCTCCCAAACATGTTCAAACCTTAATCCACTTTATGTTTCTAGCGGCAAACAATTGCTATAGCAACCGCTTGGAAGAAACCAGTGGAAGATTTAACTATTATGAAGAATAAACTGACATGGATTATGCTTAACGAAAAGCTGGTCAGTATCTTGCAGGATAAGGCTGCTAAGTTTGATCATGTCTGGGATCCATGGAATAAGTATCTCCAACCTTCAGCTGACTGAGGAGTGTGGGATGTGGAGATGGGAGTACGGACAGTCCTTGTTTCTTCTCCTGCTTGGTTTCATTCTTCTTCCTCTCTCTTTATTTCTCCAACCCCCCCTTTTTTTTTCCTTTCCCTTTTTGCTCTTCTCTTTTTTTTTCCCTTTTTCATTTAGTTGCTTTGCTTTCGCTTGTTATTGCAGACTATGCATACCCATAGCCCAAGCCGGCGTGCCGGTGGGGGGTGCCGAAAAGTGGGTTCCAATGTTTCCCCCTTTTCTTCATGTTGATTTTCTACCTCACACAACACAACACTCCTTTGTTTCAGGAATCATTGGTGGTATAATACTTCATTTTTTTTTTTGTACATGTTCTTATTGTTTTAATATGTTCCACCTGCGTTGTGGACCTTATTTCTGAAAAAGAAAAAACTCTTAATAAAAATATTTGATTTGGTTGATTTGAACTCAGTTCAAGTATTCAAGTAAACATGCCACTGTTTTAGTAAATCAACACCACTGATCTAACAAATATTGAAGTCAGATAAAAGCACTGACTTCCAGGAAACTTATAGTTTCAGAAAGAGGCTAATTTTATAATAGTTTTATACTGTTTGTAAACCAATATGAATAGTTTCTTAGTACATAAGGGATTGAACTTGGGATTTTGCATTAAGATAAAAAACCTTCCTGAATTTACAACTCCTTTAAGGCGATGCAGGCTTTGGCAGCGTTAAGCAGATTACTTCTTGTAAGTCCTAACAGGAATGTCAGAACAGTGAAAAAGAAAGAAGGCAGGGTCTTCTGGGACCTAATAGTCCACGATCTTTTGGGTTAGTTTTTGCACCTCTCTCCAAAAATAGTCTAATTTTGGACGCAACCAAAAAATGTGTAGGAACTTTCCCCATCCCTCCCGACATCTCCAGCAGCGGTCTGAGGCCTCTGGGAAGCAATGTTGAATAACTGAAGGAGTACGATACCATCGGTTTAGCAACTCGAAGTTGCTCTCTTAAATATGGGTGCATATGGAGGACTTCAGAGCAAACTGAATATTGACCCTATTCTGGTGGGGTGTAAAGGTCCTACCGAGGTTGGCTTCCCATTTACTAATGCAAGGTAATGTGAAGCCTCTGGTGGGACAATCAACAGGGAATACATCTGCTAACCACTTTTAGCCCAACAATTTAACTATTGACCAAGACCGTTTCAATGAGAACTGGTTGAAAGATGGATAGAAATGAGGGATGTGCAAGTCCATGTGAATGTAAGAGGGATCCCAACACCCATCTGACCCAATCTAGTAACAATGAACCCTTAAGCCCCAGAGGGTCCTTGTGCATCTGAACAGTCTGCACTTGTTGGATACTGTTCCCTGTGTAAGTTCTGTCCTTTGGGAAAAGAAAGTTTCAGATGTATGTCGTCACTAAAATATTCTGTGTTTGCCAGAGTCCTTTATTTTAGTTTTATGGCTGCCAGTGCAGAATTTTTGTATAAGACTGCATCATTCAAGGACCAGGGGAACTGGAGCATCAGGTGGCTTTGATTAATATAATTCCAGTGACTATTCATTTCGAGGAGTCACAGACAGTTCGACTGGAACCATGTCATTAGCAATTTAAATTTTAAAAGTGGAAGCATTAAAAGGATTTGGTAAAGCCATACTATCTAAAACAGATGCTACTTAAAAATACAGTTTAGCTATTGGACATATTTTATTTATGTTATACAGAGACAGTTGCATCACAGCTTCAGATAGTTTTTATTTTTAGAGTTAGACAGAGAGGGGAAGATTTTTTTTTTACTGCCATTTGTGTTCCCAATAGGGAGATTTCTTCTTACTTCTTGTCCCATTGGCAGGTGGTCACTGGGACAGGTAATAATGGACAATGTATCTAACTTGGAACAGAGCTAACCACAGAAAATGCCTTTTTTCAGTTGCTATCTGTATCTGTGAAAAATAAAGTGGAGTTTGGCTTAAAATAAAGTGTTATAAATCTAAAGTGAATTACCACACACTGAATCCAGTTTTGAGACCTATAGGCAGTTTTATTTCTGTTTCATTTTTACTTATATGTATAGCGCCATGACTGTTTTGTGTTCCTCTAGGTATCTGATTCCTCTGGTTTTCACTAAGTATTCCATAGTCCTTCTTTCTGCATAAATCCATTTGCTGCTAAAGAATCATCTTGGCTACTAACAGTGCTATTGCCCTATGCTTGCAGATCCCTGGATACAGTTTAAACACAATTTTGATATTTTGTTTGTCACCACTCACCACATATATTTATGGATTCTCTGTAACACTTCTCTACAGCTTTGTGAACTAAATAGATTCTAGTCAACAAGAGGAATGAAGACACAATAAAATGCTCACAAAATCTACTTTTAGCAGACTACAGGTGCATGATAACATTGTAAACTTAGACTACATGGCCAAGGCCATGACGCCCATAAGGCGCTCATGAAGGTGGGGGTGTCCATATAAATGCACTCTGTCTACATTGAAGCTCAATAAGGAAGGACCATGCCTGGTTGAGTGTCTTCAGTTACATGGACCACCTCACAGCTTGGATGACATAGATACTTCCCATTGGCTGTCCAGAGGAAGGTACAGCTTTACTGAGCACAGTGCTGCAGGCCTCTGCACATGACTGTGTGACAGTAAGTGCCAGTTCACACTGGTGCCAGGGCTGCTGTTAGAAATCGCGGGGCCCCGTACACACTACCTGGCAGGGCCCCCCCAAGAAAATATTAAAGATATATTTAGCTAAAATTACAACAAAATCACTATTATCAGACACAAATATAACATAACTCGCATAATTCCTGCTAAATCTAAAAAAAAAACTATGTTAAATAAAAAAGAAGATGAGATGAGAAAAATATACAGGCTGGGCAGTTTGAGCTCAGTGATCAGAGAGACAGAGAGAGAGAAACAAAGTTACAATTTACAAATAAACTCCTGAGCAGAGATATGTGCTGGGAGGGGGGCCCACACAAGGGAGGGGATTAGTGAGGGACAACTGTCTCTTTCTCAACAGATAAAAGCTGATAGCAGGGAGAGGGACAGATCAGATTCAGGTGCTGGAGGAAGATTTCTGTATTTGTTGTCCATCACTAATCCCCCTCTCTGTGTGTGCCCCCCTGTGTGCTTGGGCCCCCTACAAGAGGGCTGGTGCCCCCCCCCCTATCAGTGGCCCTGACTGGTGCCATGCCAGACATCGCATGTGATTCACACCACATTGCTGTGCAGATCACATGTGATGTTTGTGCGATGTGATTTTAGCCATACAAACTGTATGGTTGATATCGGATCACATTTGCACCAAAATGGTGCAGGACCCTTTTTGGTTCGCACTGGAATCAGATTGCATGGGTGTTCACATCTATGCAATCTGATTCCAGCACCATTTCACAGTTCGCACTGCGATCAGCGAACCAATCTGGGGGTGTCATTAACTTTACATTGACACCCCCAGTGATTCGCAAATCTCAGTGTGAACTACTGTTGTGCGATTCTGGCGTGATGCGGGAACCGGTACTGAATCGTAGTGTTTTCTGCATCGCACCAGTGTGAAGCGGGACTAAGGCTGGGCAGGAAACTCTGTTTACTGACACTGAACCTGCACTTTTAATACATGTAAACCCAACTTTACACCCATTCGGTACTTTTTTTTCCTAAAAAATAACTTCTAATCACCCCAAGTCTGCCATCTGCATCCCTTGAAAAGGCCTCTTTTGGGAGGGGAGAGCAGTGATCATGCATCTGCAGTCTATGTCTGTGTTGACCAGTACCCGGTTAGTGCTGTAGTTAAGTGGAGCCTGAGAGGATCCTGCCACTGTACCACCAATGGGAAGTGTCCATGTGACCAAGGCGGTGAAGTGAACACCCAAGAGATTTATGTGAGTGTTTTGGGCCTTTTTTTTCTACCTAATATAGCAATTATTTCAGATGGGAGGGGAATGACCTTGCATGCTTCCTATTGAGTAGTCTACAAACACCATAAAAATAAAATTGAAGGGACACTAAACTTTGGTTTTAAAAAAAAATCATATTTAAATACTGTATGTATTCCTAATCCAAACAAGCACTTTCGATTGTTCTCCAAATTAATTTTTATTTTTTAGCTGGTAAGATCTGACTTCTTGTTAGAAGGTGGCGCTATGGTCCAACTGTATGTAGCAATGTAGCTACCCTCTCCTACTTACTCCTGAGATGGACTAGGCTAGGGACTATGATCTATGGACTATGGTATTTATAGTGTACATAGAGCAGTACATGTGACCACAACTGACTTGCACTGCTCATTCCAAACAAGCAAAAGTGAGGGTGCAAAATTAGAGGCTTGGGAGCTTATAGACTCTATAGAGAATGTTACAAGGAGACTGAAAATGCAGTGTGAAATTATTTCATGAAAAATTGATTACAGAGTCATTAAGTAGTGGATGTGCATGGACTACTTTTGGAGTATAAAGCCAAGTACAAACCACTAGGTCTTTTTTTTGCTCAGCTCAGCGGGTTGAACTGAAAAAAACTGACAGCTCTTGCCAAAGCCGCTGTACTAACAATCTCAAATTAGTACAGCGATCTCCCCTGCTCTTCTATCATGTTCTGACAGGGGTAAGGCTCCCCTGCCAGAATACTTTGGTCTGCGCTCTCAGCCATTGGCTGAGAGGGCTGATCTGGAGCTGGTCTGTTGCTGGTATTCCAGCATGCACGTCCAACCGAAGCCAGCCAAACTGGCTGCCATATACATGGGCCGAATGTCGGACAATTTTTAGTCAACCGGCTGATAACAGCTGACATTCGGCACGTGTGAACTATGCCTAGGGATATAATTTACTGTCACTTTAACCACTTGCCGACTGCTCACTGAGCTGGTACTGCGGCAAAGTGGCTCGTTATCGTCCAGCGATGTAGACCTACGTCGCTGGACAACGCCCCCTCTCGGCGGCGCTCGCGCGCGCCACCAGGAGGCTTGCTCCCGCTGTATTCAGACACAGCGGGAGTCGGGCCAGGGGAGGAGAGGCAGTGATCACCGCCGTTCTTCCCTGATCGTCTGGGATCGAGTGAGGAAATCCGCCCACTTGTGTAAACAAAGCGGGCGGATCTCCTACGTGACAGACAGGGACAGATTACAGGATTCAGCATAGCTGAACCTGCAATCTGTGTCTGTGTCACACAATCCCCTCCCCCCACACATGTCAGTAAGCATGAGGCATACATTTAACCCCTTGATCACTAATAAAGTTAACCCCTTCCCTGCCAGTGTCATTATTACAGTAACAGTGCATATTTATAGCACCGATTACTGTAGTAATGTCACTGGTACCCCCAAAAGTGTCAAAAATGTCAGTTAGGGGTCCGATCTGTCCGCCGCAATGTCGCAGTCCCGCAAAAAAAATCGCAGATCGCCGCAAACCAATCAAAAATACGCTTATTATGATTTTTTTTACCAAAAATATGTAGCAGAAAACAAATTGGCCTAAAATGTTAAAAAATGTTGATTTTTAAATTTTTTTGGGGAATGTTATATATCAGAATATAAAAAATATTGTTTTTTTTTTCAAAATTGTCACTCTTTTTCAAAAATTAAAAATCGCACAGGTGATCAAATACCACCAAAAGAAAGCTCTATTTGTGGGGAAAAAAATTACATAAATTTAATTTGGGTACAGCGTCACAAGACCGCGCAATTGTCCGTTAAAGTAATGCAGTGCCGAATCGCAAAATATAGCCTGGTCAGGAATGGGGTAAAATCTTTTGGTCTTAAAGCGGTTAAAAATACGCTCATTGAGGATTTTTTTGTCAAAGACATGTAGCTAAATACATTTTGGCCTAAATATATGAAAAAATTTAATATATTGGAGATTTTTTAACTGTCAAAGTAGAAAATGTCAATTTTTTTGCAAAATTTTCGCTCTTTTTTTATTAATATCGCAAAAAATGAAAAGCGCAGAGGTGATCAAATACCACCAAAAGAAAGCTCTGTTTGTGGGAAAAAAAGAACGCAAATTTAGTTTGGGTCCAGCATTGCATGACCGCGCAATTGTCAATCAAAGTTGCGCAGTGCCAAGTTGCAAAAAGTGGCCTGGACGTTAGGCAGCAAAATCCTCCGGTGGTAAAGTGGTTAATTGGTTAGGCAGAGGCACTAAGTAATGGATTTTAACCTTTCATACACAGTATTTACTGCACATTTATAAATGTATATGAGAGTTTTTGTTTTTTTTTTATAGGAGGTGCACTACGCGGCAGATAGCTTTAAGGCTTGTGCACTTGTGCAGGCCCAGCAACCCATTGATTTGAATGGGCTACTGTACCTGCAGAAAACACAGGTAAAAAGCCCATGGCCCTTTTTCTTTTTTTTTTTTAAAGTGGTCACATGGAATCTCATGGTGCTCAAAAAAAAAAAAAAAACATTGCATTTTCCAAAGCCTGGGGGTGCTATTAGGATTTAATGGCACCCTCATGCATTTGAAAAAGAGCAGCATTTTGCCTGTGGGTAAGGGAAGGTGTGCAATTCCCCAACCCACATATGTGTGTGAATATTTATGGAATAATCTTGCTTGTGGGGTAACTTTGATTCAATTTAGTTAGTTACCAAGATCAAGTTCTGGATTTACCTTCTCCTAAAAACATTGTTGTACTTTTAACAAAAACGACCAGAAAGATGGCATTGGTGTAAATGCTCTTGTATTGTACTTGTGGCTTGGATTGTTGTTGCCCTCCTACATGTCCTCAATTGTGAAAGTAAATTCTGCAATCCATTACACTTACATCACAGGTCAAGCTTCACCCTAATTTCTTTCAGCAAATAGATGGTATGTTGTAATAGCCCAATTTAATATATTCTTCACAGCTGGCATTTTGCGCTTTTTCAAATCTGATCCACCCATCAACATACAGAACAAAACACAAACACATGTACAGGCTCTAGTCATGTTTAAATATCTGGTTACAGAGTCAATGGTCCCTAGTGGTAATCACAAAAGCTTAAAAACTATTTCTGTAAAAGCCCACATAGTAAAGCTGAAGTATGTATAGATATAATTTGTGGGAAAGAGATCAGTAGAGATGAGGGACGGACAGGTTATCTGTTTTAGTGATAGGTGACAGTAAGATTTAGATGTGTCCTAGACACCAAAATGACAAATTCTGGGTCTCTACGGGTAAAGTATTTCCCCCCTTCTTTTGATCTTTTTATCTGAATTGTTCTATATTGTGTACATGCACTGAAATGTTAAGACTTCCTATGCAATCTTTAATATTAACATAATATTTAAAAACATTTATTTCAATGTTTGTAATACATGTAATACACATACTGTATATACACTGACCTCAGATAGAATACAATCTAACCATTTAATCCAAACAGTTGCATTTGGCAACATGAATCTGATGTGGTAGTGGTCAGTGTCAGACTGTGGCACAGATATTTTTAACACCAATAAAGTAAGTACAGCAATGTTCCCGAACCCTAAAAAAAAAAAAAAAAAAGCATTTAGTACTGCAAACCTCAACATTTGCCATGTTTTCAAGTCTGCATTTCTTTTAAGCTTGTGGTTGCCTTTAACTCCTCCTTTGAAAATGGCCCCTTCCCTGCATGCTGTTTTCACATGGCTTTGCCCCCTTGCAGGGTCCCATGGAGCCACCTGAGCCACCTTTGCTTGTGCACTCTATAGAAACAGATAGGTCCAGCAGCAGCTCTGTCCCTTTCCACTAATGCATGCAAAGTTCACAGGGCACAAGCTCCCCTATTCAGGAGTTTGGGAACATGACTCTGTGTGACTTGGAGCTGGTGTCTTAGAGCTCAAATTAAAACAAAATATTTTCTGGGTGATGTTTCTCTGCTTCCCTAAAATGCAAAAAAAAAAAAAAAGCCCCAATAACATACGCAGTACATCCCTGCAATGCATACACATTTCCCCATGTTTTATCATTTAAAGTGGTTGTAAACTCTATTACACCACTTGTACAGTATCTCACGAAAGTTAGTACACCCCTCACATTTTTGTAAATATTTGATTATACCTTTTCATGTGACAACACTGAAAAAATGTCACTTTGCTACAATGTAATGTAGCGAGCGTACAGCTTGTATAACAGTGTAAATTTGCTGTCCCCTCAAAATAACTCAAACTTATTTGGTGTGTGGCGGCAACCAGGTGAGGAGTACAAAGACAAGTGTGTCTTGTCTACAGTCAAGCATGGTGGTGGGAGTGTCATGGTCTGGGACTGCGTGAGCGCTGCCGACACTGGAGAGCTACAGTTCATTGCGGGAACCATAAATGCTAACATGTACTGTGACATACTGAAGCAGAGCTTGATCCCCTCCCTTCCGAGATTGGGCCGCAGGGCAGTATTCCAACATGATAATGATCCCAAACACACCTCCAAAACGACCACTGCCTTGCTAAACAAAGCTAAGGGTAAAGGTGATGGACTGGCCAAGCATGTCTCCACACCTAAACCCTATTGAGCATCTGTGGGGCATCCTCAAACGGAAGATGGAGGAGCGCAAGGTCTCTAACATCCACCAGCTCCGTGATGTTGTCATGGAGGAGTAGAAAAGGACTCCAGTGGCAACCTGTGAAGCTCTGGTGAACTCCATGGCCAAGAGGGTTAAGGCAGTGCTGGAAAAGCATTTTCATTTAGGGGTGTACTAACTTTTGTTGCCAGCGGTTTACACATTATTGGCTGTGTGTTGAGTTATTTTGAGGGGACGGCAAATTTACACTTTTATACAAGCTGTACACTCACTACTTTTTTCACTACATTGTAGCAAAGTGTCATTTCTTCAGTGTTGCCACATGAAAAGATATAATTGAATATTTACAAAAATGTGAGGGGTGTACTCACTTTTGTGAGATACTGTACCTACAGGTAAGCCTATGATAAGGCTTTCCTGTGAATATCTCCTAATCTTGCACAGTTTAGGAGATATTCAGATTGTGTTTAGTCGATATTCAGAGTGCTTGCAGCCGATGACGTCATCGGCCCATGCGTTCTGAAGGTCCAGCTTACCGTGCCAGACTGTCAGAGCCCGTGCCATAAACAGTGGCTCCCACCTGCATGCACAGCGCTGGAGCCCACAAACCCAAGAGAGACCCCGGGGAAGATGTCAGTCGTCTCAGCGGTGAGCAGGCGCCACTGAAAAGGCTTTGTTTTAAGGTAAGTATTTCATAATGAGCTAGTATGCAATGCATACTAGTTTATTATGCTGTTGTCTTACAGGTTTTTTTTTTTGCAACCTCTTTAACTACCTCAATACTGGTCACTTAAACCCCCTTCCTTCCCAGACCAATTTTCAGCTTTTAGCGCTGTTGCATTTTGAATGACAATTTCGCAGTCATGCAACACTGTACCAAAACCAAATTTATGTAATTTTTTCCCCACAAATAGAGCTTTCTTTTGGTGGTATTTGATCACCGCCAGGTTTTTTCTTTTTTGGTGCACAAATAAAAAAAGACAGAAAAGTTTGAAAAAAAAAAAAAAGTTTTTTTGTTTAGGTTATAAAATTTTGTAAATAGATACGTTTTTTCCTGCACTGATGAGCACTGATGACGCCGCACTGACAGGCACTGAAGAGGAGACACTGATGGGGTGGCACTGATGGGGTGGCACTGATATGCAGCACTGATGGGCACTGATAGGTAGCACTGATTTGCAGCACTGATGGGCACTGATATGTGGCACTGATAGATAGCACTGATATGCAGCATTGGTGGGCACTGATAGGCAGCGCTGATGGGCACTGATAGGCAGCACTGATGGGCACTGATCGGCGGCACTGATGGGCACTGATGGGCACTGATAGGTGGCACTGATGGGCGGCACAGATCGGCACTGATGGGCGGCACTGATCGGCACTGATTGGGGGCGGCACTGATGTACACTGATAGGCAGCACTGGTGGGCAATAATGGGCACTGGTGGGCGGCACTGATAGATGGCAATAATGGGCACTGGTGGGCAGCACTGATAGATGGCATTGGTGGGCAGCACTGATAGGGAGAGCACCACTAGCAGGCTCTCTGAGCCCTGTTTGCCATCCCTGGTGGCCATGGTGGGCATCCCTGGTGGTCATGGGTGGGCATCCCTGGTGGCTCTAGTGGCACCCCCCCTCCCAGGGCTGCACTGGTAATCAATGTTCTGATTACCAGCACAGACCCCCCCTGTGATCAGTGAGTAATTATAAATACTCATTGATCCCCCCGGCTGCAGTACCGATCCTCTCTTCTTCTACTCACTGACAGGATCTGTCAGGAGCCTTAAGTGATACTAAAGTCTTGTTTTTTTTCTTTCAAAATAACAAATATGTTATACTTACCTGCCCTGTGTAATGGTTTTGCACAGAGCAGCCCAGATCCTCTTCTTGGGTCCCTCGCCAGAGCTCCTTGCTCCTCCCTCTTGCTGAGTGCCCCCACAGCAAGCAGCTTGCTATTGGGGCACGCGACCGAGCCACAGCTTTGTGTGTCCATTCAGACATGGAGCTGTGGTTGGCACCGCCCCCTCCCTCTCCTCATTAGCTAACTGACTTTGATTGATAGCAGTGGGAGCCAATGGTTCCGCTGCTGTGTCTCAGCCAATCAGGAGGGAGAGTCCCGGACGGCTGATGCACTCGTGCAACATCGCTGGATTGAGATGAGGCTCAGGTAAGTATAAGGGTGCTGCTGCACACAGAAGATTTTTTATCCTAATGCATAGAATGCATTAAGACATTAAGATAAAAAAAAACTTCTGCCTTTAGAACCACTGTATTTGTAAAACTGCTGCTCCCACAGAATTCAATTATTTATTTATTTTTTGCTTTGGTACATGTTCCCTAGGAACATGTCCACATCCCCTCCATGCCATTTCTTTAACAATCCCTTGCCTTTTAGTCTAGAAAATGCTCATGTTTTTTTAACAATTGGCTTCAATTTACTTTCATGGGGTTCAGATTTGGCACCTGAACTTAAAAAAATATTGAAGCTTTGTTTTTTTTTTTTTAGATTAAAATAACAAACGTCATGCTTACCTGCTCTGTGCAGTGGTTTTGCACAGAGCAGCCCTGATCCTTCTCTGCTGCTCCTTGCCCCTCCCATCTGCCCCCAGAGCAAGCAGCTTGCTATGGGGGTACTCCGGCAGGCTGGCTCCCAAGATGCTGCTCTGCGTGTCCATTCACACACAGAGCCATGGCTTGGCCCCGCCTCTCTCTCATTGGCTCATTGTCTGCGATTAACAGCAGCAGGAGCCAATGGCTCCTGCTCCTGTCTCAGCCAATGATCAGGGAAAGTCTCAAGAGAGCTGAGCCTCTTGTGGCACAACGCTGGAGGAAGACTGGGCTCAGGAAAATATTAGGGGACAGGGGGAACTGCTGCACAGGGAAGGTTTTTTTACCTTCATGCATAGAGTGATGAAGGTAAAAAACCTTCAGCCTTTAGAACCACTTTAAGTAATGTCTGTTAAACCTCCCTAATACTGATTTCAGGTACGTTTGGTTCATCCCTAGTGGTCTATGGAGGAAACCCCCTTAGTATTCAGCAAGTGACCTCCCTCCATTGGATGGCAGTGTGAAATCGCCCCTTTAAATTGGTGATCATTGTAGGTGGTGATCAATCTGCCACTGCTCAAAAAAAAAAAAAAAAACAAAGCTCGCAACCTCTGGATGAGAAAGGCTGACCTGAAAACAGGCAGAGAACTGATATATGTTTTAATTAGGCAGTCCATACATGGTGAAAATTTCTTACCTGGGCCATGGTTTGATTCCCCCATTAAAACAGACAGTGTTAATGCAGGAATCCCTCCTGCCAAGCCATTGTCTTCTTCTGGCGGGGACAGCTTCCCCCCGCCGGGAACCCATGGTTGCAGGAAAGTAATTTGCACAGTGTATGGCCCGCCTAAGTAAAACAGATATCAGTTCCCTGTCTGTTTTCAGGTCAGACTTTCTCAACCAGGGCTCCTCCAGAGGATTCTAGGGGTTTTTTGAGCAGTGGCAGAATAATCACCTACAATGATCAAGACAGTTAATATTGCTAACAGCTATACCAGCCATTAGCGATAATCGCAAATAAAATCAGATAGGCTGGTTGTACCCAAGTTGATCGATCGAATCTTGACCGATTCAGCAATAATTCAGATTCGAACCATCTATGGCCAGCATTAAATAAACTAAAATGAAACAATGAAGCATTAGGAGATGCGAGAACCAGGGGCGTAACTACAGGGGTTGCAGGGGTTGCAATTGCAACAGGGCCCCATGCTCCAGGGGGCCCGTGCGGCTCCCCTATACACCTGGATAGGAGGGGTGGCAGGGGCCGCATGTAGAGAAATCACTGCCCTCCATTTTACTCCTGTAGCTGCAGGAGGAAAATGGAGGAGATTGGTTCCTCTGTATGCTGCCCCCGCCACTCCTCCTATCCAGTTCACTTGTGTTCTGCTGTCTCTGGGCCCCTGTGTGCTCCCCTGGTCCCCCCCCCTACTCTGCTGCCTTCCCCCCACTGTGCTCCCTACCCTCTCCTGCCGGCTGCTGCAGGGGATGTGTCACAATAGAGGACCAGGAAAAGGTCGGTAAATATGTAATTTACCAGCTCCTTCCTTTTCTGAATGGACAGAGTCATAGTCAGTGACATTGTAAAAAAATAAAATAAAATGATAAAAAATATTACAATTAAAATACCAAAAAATAAAAACTACTGACATCAGTGGGTGAACTTCCAGGATCGCAAAGGTCACACTGACAACGGGGCCCTGGCATTCGACCAGCATGGGGAGGCCCCAAGATGGCAGGAAGGGGGCCCACTGCAGAACTTGTGAAAGGGTCCAGATGCGGGACTGAAATAAAGGGCCCCACAACGGGAATAAAGGACCCCAGGATCAGTGGGAAGAGCCCCAGGCTTGAAGGGAAGGTCCCCGGCCAGGGGTCCGGGGGGCCCTTCATGGATTCTTGCACCGGGGCCCTGTAGGTTCTAGTTACGCCTCTGGCGAGAACCTAATATTTTCATCCAATGCATGCATTTTCCCTAGTAGTTCCTGACTGTGGCTGTATTGTCAACAGGTTGTGCAAATATGTAGAGCGAAGGGTAAATGATGTATAGGAGAAAGCTGTGAACTCTTCTCTCCCTATCTTATACTTCCTCACAACCCTTCCAAGCACTGGGAGGACAATGAATCATTTATATTAAATACATTTTAAGTTGGAGGGCAGAGTAGATTGGCTTTTACCACTTTGGTTTTAAATATCATTGGCTAGCCAGTAAAGGTTTAAAGCAGACTATGCAAATTACAATCTTATTGAACAACAACTCTCTCCAACTATGTGACGCAAAAGCCGTGTGTGTCCAGCATAATTGCCTTTCCACTTTAGTGGCATCTGTGATGCATTGTGCATGGGATAGCAGGCAGGACTTTATTCTATACATTTAAATAACTTAAACTAAAATAAAAGAGACTGACAACACCATTTGGAAAAATAAAGGCCGCGGCCGTTTTAATACTTGTATTAAAATTTTGTTAACATAAACTCAATAACTTTAACCCGATCACTGAGATCCAGGTTACCAACAAATTATCATATCAAAAAGCAAATTATCCACACATACTCATCCCAATAACAGGGGATAAAACATCAGAAAAAGTCCCTCTTTGCACCACGCAAAGATGACCCAACAAGTATAAACTGGCCGCGACAGCCAAGGGGAGGGGAGGGAGGGGAACAAAACTTTCAGCTTGACACGACGTTCTTCCTGAGGTAAGTGTGTGCTTCAGGAGCAGAGCCCCCCTTTAAATAGATCCTGGGCAGGCTCAAAGGCGGGAGAAAACAAGAAAAAAACAGTTTAAATGTTATTCTTCCTAGCTACAGAATAAGCCCCACAGTGATTGGGGCTTATTCTGACCATACACCGGCTAGCCCAACTAAATCTGCCTAGTAACCTATCTGATATGACTAAAAGGATACCTATTTATATTCAAAAAGGCCTGCCGCCATCCCATCTAGAAACAGGGGTTATGAAACCCCTTTTTCTTTACATGGGATAGCAGGCAGGACTTTATTCTATACATTTAAATAACTTAAACTAAAATAAAAGAGACTGACAACACCATTTGGAAAAATAAAGGCCGCGGCCGTTTTAATACTTGTATTAAAATTTTGTTAACATAAACTCAATAACTTTAACCCGATCACTGAGATCCAGGTTACCAACAAATTATCATATCAAAAAGCAAATTATCCACCAGACAGGAGGCTAAAGCCCTCCTGTCACAACCCCCACAGCGCGGCCTTCTCAACACACGTACTCAGATTGTTGTTGAGGATATCGAGTCCGATATCGGAGAGGTGAATGTCATCAGACCTGTAAAGCCCGGCGATACCACCTTCCAGCTCAAAATGCCGGAAAGATAGAATGCCTGCAGAGCCTAACCACCTAGCTAAGGCTTTGTTGATCCTCCTCCGCACCTTCTCTAACGGTTTAAGGTGCGGGTGTTTGAACCAGACAAGCCGGGGGACAACTTCAGAAAATACAATCCGCATACCAGGGTATGCAGAATGTAAATAAACTAAATCATCCCTAATCCTAAAAACTAGATCTAGTGACCTAAACTTTCCAATGTCATTTCCCCCCAGATGAATGACCATTACATCAGGGGGGGAAAGGACCTTAAGAAGCCTGCTAAGCTCGGGTAACAGTTCAGCCCAACACATGCCCCTCTTACTGAACCATTGGACATGATAGAAGCGTGGATCCAAACCAATGTTCTCCGAGTAAACTCGTCTCCTGGCTCTCGCACGGGCCCAATGAACAAAGGAGTGGCCAACAATCCATACAGAGAGGCAGACAGAACCTAAAAATCAACAACAATTGTTAGGACGAATATATGATACATAAGCATTCGACTTCCATCTACCAATTGCTTTCAAAGCCTGAGCTTTAACCCCCAACCTGGCGGCTTCAGTGGCCGCACCAATCCTAAAGGAATGCGAAGACAGGTGTAAATGCTCCAGGCCAGCAGATAACAAGCATTTGCGCAGAACGGCATTAAATTGGAATTTTGTCAAAGCTTTACCCGACCGATGAACAAAAAAGGGTCCCACAGCAGATGACCGCACTGCCAAAAAACTGCGCAGCAACAAAACAGGGCACAGTGTAGAATGACGATATTGGTGTAAATTAATCCATTTTCCCACGCCTAATTGATCCGTTTTAGAAAAACGCAATAAAATACCGACATCCGCCTCGCGAAGGTCAACGTCGGATAACAACAAGTGTATGAGCTCAGAAATCCGCAAAGCGCCAAAAAACATGACCGAAAACGCCGCTTTAAAAAGTGCAGACTCATAAGGCGAAAAACAAACGCGCTCGGTTGCCAAACAAAGTTGCTCCAAAATATGGGGAGTGATCGCCTCCCTGCTATCAGGGCGCCAGTTTGCCTTCCGATAGCCTTTTAAAGCCTGTCGAACAGCAAAAAAGGCAGAGCAGGGCGGATGATTTTGCAGTTTTGCGAAAAAGGAAACGCCAGCAAGAAGCTTATTGACATGAGACCATGAATATTCCCTAGAAAACAAAAAATTCAAAAAGGACAAAACTAAACGTTCAGAAAATTTATCAGGAGATACACCCATAGAACATAGATGCGCCAACCACAGATCCCATGCCGATTGATATCCGACTAGGGTAGCTGGGGCCAGAGAATTGGTGATATTAAGCGCAACCAGATCCATACAATGCCCCACAGCCGTGCCGGGTAATGACAACCCACTTGATCCGCGTCTGGAAATAGTCGAAAAAATCTCTCCATCTGCAGACGAGACAAAGAATCTGCCAAATCGTTATCCTTACCAGGCACATAGGCGGCCTTTATCCATATGTTCAGTTTCAAACAACGGGATACAAGGTACCGCAACAGATTTACAACAGGAGGAGATTTAGAAGACAAGCAGTTAATGGCAAACATCACCCCTTTATTATCAGTGCGAAACAAAATGCGCTTATTTCGGAAATGTGAACCCCAAACCTCCAGGGCCACAACAATTGGGAAAAGCTCCAACAGCACGCTGTTGCGAGTGTAACCCAATTGCTTCCATCTGTCAGGCCAAGAGTCAGCACACCAATGAGTCCGCCAAACGGCGGCAAAACCCACCGAGCCCGCTGAGTCTGTGGCGAGACAGAAATCCTGATCGGTGACAAACTCATCTTGCCACACCGCCCTGCCATTAAAATAAATCAAAAACTGCACCCAAACCAGCATATCCTCCTTGACATCTGAGGATAAGCGGACGTGCGCAGTAGGTGATTTAAGACCCGAGATAGCAGCATAGAGCTTCCTGGCAAACAACTTACCCAGAGGGATGATCCGAGAAGCAAAAGCCAGTAGCCCCAACAGGGACTGCATCTCCTGTAAAGTAACCTTCTTCTTGCGAATCGTTGCTAACAAACAAGATGTCAGTTTTTCCACCTTTTCTTGGGGCAACCTAAATTCCATTAAAACCGAGTCTATGTGTATACCTAAAAATTGGACCTCAGTAGACGGCCACTCCGTTTTCTCATGCGCCAAGGGGATCCCAAACTGCTCACAAATGTCAAAAAATGTCTCAAGCAAATGCAAGCAATCAGAGGACCCCGCTTTACCCATGAAAAGAAAATCGTCCAAATAATGGACGAGACAAGAAGAGCCCGACCTACTGGACACAACCCATTCTAGAAAAGTGGAAAAACACTCAAAGTAAAAACAAGAGAGTGAACAACCCATGGGAAGACACCTATCAAAGAAAAATTGATTCCAAAAGAAAAACCCCAAGGAGTTGAAGGAAGCAGGGTGGACTGGCAGCAAGCGAAAAGCGGATTTAATATCCGTCTTTGCCAGCAATGCCCCCCTTCCCAGACCTCGCAAAACCACCAATGCATCCTCAAAGGAAGAATATTGCACAGAAGCGTCGTCTTCGCTGATCTCATCATTCAAAGACTCCCCCGGAGGGAATGACAAATGATGGATGAGACGATAAGAATTAGGCTCCCGCTTCTGAACAATGCCAAGAGGAGAAATGCGAAAACTGGGAAAAGGAGGAGATTCAAAAGGACCAGCAAACCGACCTGCCTGCAACTCCTTATAAATCTTCTCAGCGACCACATCCTCAAGATAAGTTACAGATTTTAAATTTTTTACCAGAGTGCAACCTGCGCCTTTAAAAATGGGCAAAAAGAAACCACAAGCAAAACCCTCAAGTACTAACGTGGCTTTCACCTTGTCGGGGTATTGCAGAAGCCACGGAAGCATTGCGCACAGCTTCACCGGGGTTGTTGCCTTTTGAAAAACCCCCTGCCGGTTGGGAACTCTGCATCTTTTTAAAGCATTTTGCAACTGGGTGGGAACCCGCACAAAATGCACATTCGTGTCTATATCTACAATTCCCAGGCCATTTGCATTGGGAATCGTTATAACTGAAACAGACCCCTTTGCGAAAGGAATGAGAAGGAGTAGGCTGCTGAGTAATAGTAGACGGCTGCCTACCAAAGGATGGCTTCTGAGGTAACAAGAGATCCAGCCAAAGGCTGATATCCTTGACGCCCCATTTCAAATGCTGCTGCACAGCCAGCTTCTGGCGGAAGGCGACATCATAGGAGAACCATGCCGTCCCACCAAAATTTTTATAGGCCTCCAACACAATATCCAAGTGCTGGAAAAGACCAACACACTTGGAAGGGTGCTTCTCACACAGCACAGCCGCATATATGAAAAACGCCTGCAGCCAGTTATAAAAATTCTTTGTCACTGGGCGTCTCCTCTCCTCCTCATCCTTCTTGTCACCCTTGGATACAAATTCCTTAACTGAAGGCAGCAAGGAAAGCATATCAACATACAAACCGCTCCAGATTTTCTCCTTCACAGATTCGGATAGGTGAAAACCCAGAGGGGACATTTCGCAAGTCAATGCCTCCCTGAGGCATACCTCAGGGAGATTTTGAGTCCTAGCCAGGGTGACAGAAGCAGGAGGATCAGCTACAGGAGAGGCCAAACTAGATGGCGGATTAGTCACCACGCTAATACCTAAAAGGCCACTAGATGGCGCCCACACATCCAGAGGGGAAGATGTCTGCACCCGAGCGTCAGCAGACGCACTAGATACAGCCAAATCCCCCCCCCCTGCGGGCACCGGGCCACTACCAAGCCTTTGCAACGCGGGAGCAGATATGACTTGCTTAAATTCCTTGAGAAAATCGTTGAGAACTATAGACAAAGCATTAGCCGTGGCCAAATGAGGCACTCCCACCCCCCCTTGACTACCGCCCCACTCAGTACGCTGGTCCAACATGGTGGACGGTCGGTCCCGACCCGGAACCTGTTGGGCAGCCCAAGCATGTGGGGGAACCTGAGGAGGGAAAAAATTAGCCGCCTCACCTGGCCCCGGAACGGGGGGACGAACATCATGTTGCTGCTGCTGCTCCGGAACCGGGGTCTGCGACGGCGCCGGGGCCTCGACCAGCCCACCGGCGGGATACGATGCCGAGCTGGATCGTCCATCCCTCCTGGCGACGAGCGGCTCACTCCGGGAGACGGGCGGCCCCCTCCGGACGATGGGCGGCTCCCTCCGGGCGACGGACGACTCCCTCCGGGCGACGGACGACTCCCTCCGTTCGATAGGCGGCTCCCTTCGGGCGATGGGCGGCCCTCCGCGGACAACCGGCGTCTCCTTCCCGACGATGGATGCTTCTTTCCTGGCAGCGGGCGGTGAGTAGCGGCGGCGGGGCGCCCTCTTCCTCTTCGCCGGGACGGCATCTTCTCCGCGAGTCTTCGGCGCGCCGCGCCTGCTCCCGACCGAAGGACGATCTTCTTCCGCCGGCTCCGGTGCTGGAAATGACCTCCGACCTTCGGCGGCGACGACATCCGGTCCGCTTCCCGACCCGGTGACGGCTTCCGTGCGCCCACTTGACCCGAAGACGTCATTTTCTCGGAGACTTGACCCGGTGACGACATCCGCTCCACCACTTGACCCGGCGACGACATCCGCTTCACCGAGGGATTCTCCAGAAGACACCGAAGCTGGGAGACGAACAGCAGCCGGCGGAGGCTCCGCCGAAGAAGACGAAGCAGAAGACATGGCCAGGCAACGCCGGATCCAATCTTCGGAACCCTCCTTTCCGGCCCTCTCGAGCAGCTGGCGGATGAGACTCATCAGGACAGCAGAACTGGAACAAAACTTTCAGCTTGACACGACGTTCTTCCTGAGGTAAGTGTGTGCTTCAGGAGCAGAGCCCCCCTTTAAATAGATCCTGGGCAGGCTCAAAGGCGGGAGAAAACAAGAAAAAACCAGTTTAAATGTTATTCTTCCTAGCTACAGAATAAGCCCCACAGTGATTGGGGCTTATTCTGACCATACACCGGCTAGCCCAACTAAATCTGCCTAGTAACCTATCTGATATGACTAAAAGGATACCTATTTATATTCAAAAAGGCCTGCCGCCATCCCATCTAGAAAAAGGGGTTATGAAAACCCCTTTTTCTTTACATTCTGTTATAGTTATGAATGTTCCCCTTAAAACTTACAGATTACAAATTATGTTTGGTCATAAAATGAAATGCTGTTCACAATACGGGTGTGTATGTGATGAAAAATAACAGTGAAAAAAGGAAAGGAAGGATGCAGAAGTAAAACAATCATCACTTTAACTATTTTTTGGGTGGAGAAGCACTTTCCAACCCTTCTTTGACCTCTGCAATAAGAACAGGAAGTCCGTATACACAGATCTGTCACAGCCTTGTAAACTGGGGAATACTTTCCTGACACTATTGTGATGTCCTATAAGCTAGTTATCACTTTTCATTTGTTTTGGCCTAATAACAACAGTTTCTTCTGTTTCTATTCATACAGAAGAACAAAAGGTGTATACAGGTGGATAGGAAAACAGAGATGGTAGACTTATGTATAAAACACAGAGCTGGTTACAGATTCAGTTGTTTCCAAAGACAACAAGCTCAAATGTTAACAATTACAAGAAACCATCTACCTGCTAGAAACTGTCTCTGGCTGTCTGAGTCATGCAGAGTTCTTTGGGCCATTGCCAACATACCTAAGGGTACTGTACCCAAAGGCTTACAGCGTCCACCAGCCTATCTATACTTGACCACTATCGCTATCATCGTATGTAAAGCCTAAAAATTAAACTGATTGTAAAGGTTCAAATTGTATTTATTTAAAATAACAAACAGGTCATATTCACCTTGCTCTGTGCAATGGTTTTGCACAGAGCAGCCCCAATCCTCCACTTCTTGGGCACCCACCGGTGCTCCTGGATCCTCCTCCCTGCTGTGTGCAATAAATGTTGATGTAGCACTGCCCCCTTGAGGACTGCTGAATTCTTCACCTTTTTGGGTCCCTCTGGGTTACCGTTAGCAACTGCATGCACAAACGTAACCCTTTACTTCCCGGCTCAGTCAATGACCAGTCTAGGTGTTGTGGTTGTTTTTGTTGTTTTATTTTAAATGGGGATGGGAGAAGGAATAGAGTGGGATACTCCAGACTTGAACTATTCACAGTTGATGAGGACTCATATCTGAAGATGCAGCAAAGCTGCAGATTCACCTTGCCATTAGATGAATTTAAGGTAAAGTCTCTGTCATGAAACTTGATTGAGCAACTATCTTGTGGTTACTCGCCTAGCACCCCCTTTCATTCCACCAGCTGACACCCATCCTCTGACTACTCTACTCTGGGGTGCCCCCCTAACAGGTCGGCCCACAGACACAATCCCCTGTACTCACAACACATCTGTTTTTGAAGGTTCTCCAGTGTCTCAACCCCTCTAGTCAGCTCTCCTGGACCTCTGGGTTCAGCTCCTTCCTTACGGTTCACAAGGCCGATTGCCTGTGACCACATGCCACCACTGCACAGCCATCACCCTCCCTCCAGGACTCTGCTCACCAGCCAAAGACCCCGATCACATGTGCTCCTGGCTTTTATACCACACCCCACAATGCACAGAGACAGCAGTCTGTGCCAATCACTGGGGCTGTATCAAAGCCTTTGTACTCATTGGTCCGGTTTCCTCCACTGTCCAATATGCCTCCCTATTGGACCAGTGTGAAACGCTCCCCTAGACCAGATAATTCACACACTGAGCACCATGAGCAGACCTAACTCACAGATCCTGCTCTCTGTTAAGCAGAAAGCAATATAGAATTTGCCTGCTGCTCCTCTGATAGGCAGACAGAGCCAAAAACTATACTCTCTCTCTAGCACCTACCTAGGAGGGTGCTACATTGAAGTCCAGAGGTGTCCTGTGTCCTCTGAGTACTTCCTGTGTTATTGCAAAGAAGTCCTCCTAGTTCTTATCTTGGGTTACAAAATGATCAGCCTCTAATGTCCCTGCTGGTGCCCAACACTCTGGCTATTGGGCACCATAAAGGAAGCAGAGTAGCAGGAGGGTGCCAGGAGCTGGAACACTCTCTGTGTTCCATCACCTGGCACTGAATGTGATAGACTGTACTGTGGTGAAGTAAACCCCTGGCCTGGTGAGAAGAGCAGCAGGAAAGTGTGTGATGGGTTAGGTGATCACCAGTGGGGGGATGGGGGTTACATTTCACTGCCACTGACTACCAATGCCCAGGAAAGGGAGGGTGTTAAAGTGGTAGTAAACTCTGTTACACAACTTGTACCTACAGGTAAGGCTAGCCTATAATAAGGCTTGCCTACAGGTAATGTGAATATCTCCTAAACTTGTTTAGGAGATATTCAGAGTGCATGTAGCCAGTGACATCACTGGCGCATGCACTCTAAAGGTCCGGCTTACAGTGCTGGACCTTCAGAGCCCATACTGTAAACGGAGACTCCCGTGTGCATATGCGGGAGTGGCGTCATTGCACCCACAGACACTCTGACTCTGACGCGCTGAAGGCCGCAAACCCGGAAGGAAAACAAAGGGAAGATGTCAGTCCTCTCAGTGGTGACAGAGTGACGCTGGAGGGCTTCGTTCCAAGGTAAGTTTCTCATACTCGCACATTTTGACATTGCCTTACAGGGAAATTTTTTGCCTTTTTTTTAAACCACCGCTTTAACTTTTTACTGCTACCTACCACCAATGTAGGTGTAGGGGTTTACATTTTACTCCCATAACCACAAATGGGGGGGGGGGGGGGGGGGTTAACTGCTACTGACCACCAATATGGGGGGGTTAATATTGCTGACACCAGTGCTGGAGGATATTATTGTACTTACTGACACCAGTGCTAGGGGTTATTATTGAACTTACTGACACAAATGCTGGAGGTTATTATTGCACTCATTGATACTTGAGGAAAAACATGGCTCTACACCACAGAGTTTGAAGGGAGCACACCTCAACAAGACAAGGGCGCATAGGGGCCCCTTTGTGCTAATACACCATTCTCCTCCTCCTTAAGGGCATATAGCAGCCATTTTTTATTTTGGCTAAGTAACCTGCAATCGCTCCTATATAACCTCATCCTCAAGGGCACATAATAGACACTTTTTTGGGTCTGCTAATGGGGGAGATTTCTTCAGTGCTACATCACTGAAAAGGTCTGTGAACCGGCCCTTGGGGATAGAAGCAAAGAAAATCTGCCAACTCACTACCAGTTTGCAGGGATATGGCAGAATTAGCTGAAGAGGAGGAGAAAAAAAAAGCAAGTAGCTGTTCTGCACACTTGAGTAGGACAAGGAGGGGGAAAAGGTTGCATGCCCAGTATCTACATGCTGGATTTTGTCTTTTTTAACAACCCATTGCATATTAGCATTGGAAATGGTTAGATCTGATTTTCAAGATGGTTCAATGAATGCTCTGCGAACCAAATCCAGATACATTCCCTCATCTCTAGTCCTCGGTAATTGCCCCCTTTTATTGGTGGTCAGTGGTGTGTGCTTCCATTTGTCAGTGGTCAGTGGGCACACAATAAAAGAGTTCATTGGTGTGCTCCTGACTCTCTTAGCAAAAGCAAATTTGGGAAACTCTGCTTTCCTTAGACCCAGTAAGAGTGGCATCAACCTTGCTTAACTGCTTTTGGACTGCGCCGCCCGCAATGTACTGCAGACTGGCAGCCCGTTCAGGCAAAGCACCTGTTTCTGGGTTAAGAAATGTTGGAAGTTGCAACATGTTTTTATTTTCAGATATTTCTGGACTGTGAGACCTTGGTATACCTGAGCCATCTGGCCTGCTGGAGGTCGTCTTAGAATGGCAGGAAAATCAGATTACATAGCAGGGTGTGTGTAACAAATGAATGCATACCAGAATCCTGCCCCTGGAAGAGAATTCACGCATACCCCCTAGTGGTGGAGCATGGAGATTAAAATTACTGATTTACTGGCCTGCAATGAGATCAAAGGTGCCAGATGTGGACTGGAATGTCAAGGCATTTGCTCACAGTGTACCAATGCCACCTAGAGGAGGAAAGCAGCATACTTCCTGGAGGATGTTGAGAGTAATACCATACTTCCTGGGGATAAGGAAGGACAGCCCCCCTATAGCTTACGGATTGTAGCTCATTGGGCAGAGGAATACACAGGGCTGGCAGAGAGAGTTTGGGTGGGTTGTGTATGTGAGTGCTTTAAAAATGCGTGGGCCAGAGATGAGCGGCTTCTTTCTCCTTAAGCCTAGCTAGGATGCAGAATACGGGCTTACGCAATGTATCATCTCTGCTCTTTTATTTCTATGTACTCTGTAAAATTATTTTAGATTGATGTGTTAAGGCTTGTACACACTATAAGAAAATCGGGCGAGAATTTTCATCCAAAGAACTTTCGTACGATTTTCGTATAGTGTGTACACAACTTTCTACAGCCGATTCTGACTTTTCGTAGTAAAATTCCCGAAGGGACAAACTCCAATGAGGAACGATTTTCATTTAATATGTACCATTTTCGTATGATTTTCGTACAAGAATAATCAGAAAAGAAAGACTGCACATGATCAGAAACAATAAACAATAAAAGAAAAAGCCTTTGTTGTACGAGTTCGTACAAATTTTCTTTAATCGGTTTAGATTTGCTGTGAAACAATGAGAAAAATTGGACAATCGTTCGCCCGATTTTCTTATAGTGTGTACCCCACTTTAGTGTTCTATTTTCTTTGTAAATAAATAAGACCTTTGCTTCTTTGGGCATTGTGTTTATTTTTATAGCTAATAATTGTTATTATATTATTACCATTAAAATTATCAGATCTTTGATAGACTAGCTAATTATAGGAACAGACACGATAGTACATATTTATAATTCAGGTAGGGGGAATCCAAAAACCACCCCCCCCCCCCTCCATTTATTTCAAGACCACGTGCATGCTTGCCCCTTCCCCGCCGACACCTGCTGTGATTTTACACAGCCAAAGTCTATCAGCAAGTCCTGGCCAATAATTCATAACCAGGACTTGCCGATCCACTTTGTCAACTCAGGGCTCTGGGTTGTGATTGGACAATCAGCATAGGGTTCTTTAGAGAGGGAATGATCTCTCTGTTTCTTATCCCTGCTTTGCAGATGTGTTAGTAAAAGCAGCACACATTATACACATTTGCCATTGTTAGGCACACATTTAACCCCTTCCCAGCCAGTGTCATTAGTACAGTGACAGTGTGTAGCAGGGATCCTCAGAGCCGGTTCACACTACCGCAACCAGAAAGTCGCCTCATAAGGGGCGACTTGTTAGCGCGACTTTCAGCGCGACTTAGCGCGACTTTCAGCGCGACTTGTATGATAGACGACTTTGTACGACTTTGTATTTGGCCAATCAGAATATGAAGTGTTGTCATTTCCTCATTGCCCATCAAAAAAAAGTTCTTAAAAATTGTCGTTTTTTGATAGAGAGCCAATTATTGAAAAAATAAAAAAATTAAAAAAATTAGATTTCTTTGGATTTAGTGTCTGGGGGTCTAAAAAGTGTACCTGTGAAGTTTCAGCTCTGTAGCATGTCCAGAACCAGAAAAAAAGATAATTTTTCTTAGAATTTTTATTAGAGCAGGGATGGGGCTCCACTCCTGTCACACCTGGGCGTTTTTGTTTCAGGCGTTTATTGGGCATTTTTTGGGCGTCTTTGGAGGCAGGCATGACATCTGAACTTCTGTATATATGTATATATACACACACAAACATATATATATACACATACACACATATAGGTGTGAAAGGAGGGTAACACCATCCCTGCAAATAATTTCAGTAGCGCAGGGATAGGGTTCCGCACCTTTCACACCTATATGTGTGTATGTGTATATATACATATATGTGTGTGTGTATATATACCCCTACACAGAAGTTCAGATGCCATGCCTGCCTCCAAAGACGTCCACAAAAAAGCCCAATAAACGCCTGAAACAAAAACGCCCAGGTGTAAAAGGAGCAGAGCCCCATCCCTGCTCTACTAATAATTCTAAGAAAAATTATCTTTTTCTTATGGCGGTCACCCTGACATGGATGAGTTCGGTCACCCTGGCATAGCAGTCAGAGTCAGTTCACCTTACACTACACTACGGTCACCCTGACACTTAACACTTTCCCTACAGAAACTAGATTATTGAATCTAACAATAGTGGTATATAGTACCCTAACTACACTGCATATCCCTTTCCTCACACTAAGTGTCCACCAGTGCCACGTATCAGTGCCACGAATCAGTGTCCACCAGTGCCACTGCCCACCAGTGCCACGTATCAGTGCCACAAATCAGTGTCCACCAGTGCCACATATCAGTGCCATGTATCAGTGCCACGAATCAGTGTCCACCAGTGCCACATATCAGTGCCACGAATCAGTGTCCACCAGTGCCACGTATCAGTGTCCACCAGTGCCACGTATCAGTGTCCACCAGTGCCACATATCAGTGTCCACCAGTGCCACATATCAGTGCCATGTATCAGTGCCACGAATCAGTGTCCACCAGTGCCACGTATCAGTGCCACGTATCAGTGTCCACCAGTGCCACATATCAGTGCCACGTATCAGTGCCATGAATCAGTGTCCACCAGTGCCACGTACACAGACCAGGCAGAGATAATGGTATATAGGAACTGTAGGCATGGCTGCAATGTGGGGAATGCCTGGTTAAATTTCCTTCTTCTTCCTGGAAAGTCGGATCACAAGTCGCTTCAAATAAGATAAGGATCCGACTTGGAGGCGACTCCCATTGAAGTCTATTGGGACAAGTCGGATACAAGTTGCCTCAAAGTAGTACAGGACCCTTTTCTGAAGTCGGAGCGACTTCAGTAGTGCCAATTAAGACGGCTCTCATTGATTTACATTGCTTTTGTTATGTCAAGCGACTTGGGGCGACTTGAGTGCACACAAGTCACCTCACAAGTCGCGGCAGTGTGAATGGACTCTCAAACTACGGCCCTCCAGCTGTTGCAGAACTAAACATCCCATGAGGCATTGTAAAAGTCTGACATGCACAGACATGACTAGGCATGATGGGAATTGTAGTTCCTAAACAACTGGAGGGCCATAGTTTGAAGACCCCTGTTGTAGAGTATTATTACTGATCACTGTTTTAATATCAGTGGCAGTTATTCAGTTCCCACTGAGTCAGTGAGTTAGTGTGAAATTGCCCACCACACTATCACAATCCCATCATAAGTCGCTGATCACTGCCACTAGTAGTGTAAAAAAAAAAAATCCCACTATATATACCATAGTTTGTAGACACTATAACTTTCATTCAAACCAATCAATAAACACTTATTGGGATTATTTTGTTTTTAATTTTTTTTACTAAAGACGTAGCAGAATACATTTTGCCCAAAATTTTGAAAAAAATTTTTTGTTTTTGTTTTTTCTAATTTTCGTTTATATCACAAAAAAATAAAATAATCAGTGGTGATCAAATACCACCAAAAGAAAGCTTTATTTGTTTAAAAAAAAAATATAAATTTTGTTTGGGTACAGCATTGCATGACAGCACAATTACCAGTTAAAGTAACGCAGTGCCAAAAGGTAAAAAATGGCCTGGCCATGAAGAAGGTAATACCTTCTGAAGCTCAAGCAGTTAAGCAGAACAGCCAGAGTCAAACTGTTTTTTTTTATTTTTTATTTTTTCCTAATTAATTTAGGATGGGAGGGGGGTGATCTATACTGAATAGCCCTACTTGCAGCTGACTGCAAGATCCTGTTTATTTACAGCCTTGATCATGGAGTAGGGTGACCTTACTTTTCTGGTGTTCTAGTTTTTCTTCCTGTCCCTTAATTGTGTTTTTGATTTGTATTCTTCTGTACATATTTGCATCACTGCAAACTTTCAGCTAATGTACGCGTAGTAAGTATCACCTAACAGTGACCATCAAAGCAAATCATAATGGCCAAATCTTTGAAGGATGGGGAGAAATATTTTGGGTGGCCCAGAGCATTTGTGTTTTAGAATATGGGTTTAAATAGTCGGCTTACTGCATGTTTTCTTTTGCTTTCTGTTTATGCTTTTTTTTAACAGTACATGATATGACAGATAGTAAATCCAAATCAAATACTAGAAATTGTAATATATTACTTAGGTTGAACATATTTGGAAAATCCCCAATTGAAAATGCAGGGGTAATGCTAGAGCCAATCTCACTTCCAATAATGTGTTTATATGCATTAATGACAATCTGTCAAAATGCCAGGAGGTGGCAGTGCTGGCATTCTTGAGAAATTAGTTATTAGATTTTAAACATTGTTAATGCTATGCTCTGAATATCCAGAAGATGTCATTGTTGTAGGTGTCAATACAAACCAGTTCAGCTCTGATAGTATGATGGTAAATTTCCTCTAAGGCAAAATACTTTTAGTTTTGGACAGATTAGAACACCTATCAAGTTTGTATATACTGTGCCTTCTTTAGGGAGATTCACCCTCTCTATTACCAAGAGTAAAAGTGAAAGAAAATCACAAATTTTAGGTTGTTACCAGAACAGGGATAGAGGGGAAATCTTACAATGGGGACACTAGTTCTTTTGACCCTGGGGACAACTAGTAATCTCCCCAACGGGACACAGCTAGCAAAAAAGACGGGGGTTATAACCCTAACTTTCTATGAAATAGAAAAAAAAATTGATTTTAATTTTTACTTTAATAAAAGCTAACATTTTGCATACCTATATCAGAGCATTACCAGGTTAATGTATAAAAATGTCCATCTCAAAAAAAAAAAAAGTTCTACATAGAAACCAATCAGCCTCCATGTTTTTTGTCAAAGCCCAATTGAACAAGCTGAAGATAGAAGCTGATTGGCTACCATGCACAACTGCAACGGATTTTGCACTCTCCAGTTTTAGTAAATCAACTCCTAATGCTGGCCATACATTATACAATTTTCCTATTTATTTCTTTTAGATTTACCTTCAACTATGTTGTGACACTGGCTGGGAAGGCTCCTGAAGATGTTGTTCAAACAAAACGTACGTAGAGCAGGGTCTTCTACCCAATTGCGTCACTTCCGCTACAGGATATTGAGGGCCATGGAACGCACGGATGTCTGCTGAAACCGCATCTTTACTGCCTAAGGGCTCTTTCACACGGGCGTTCCGATCAGATCCGCCTGTCAGTTTTTTAGGCAGATCTGATCGGATGCCACATTCAGCCCTATGGAGCAGCGGATGTCCGCTGACACCCGCTGCCATCCGCATCCGATCCCGTCCTGAAATACGGACGGATGGAAACCCTATTTTCCATCCGTCCTGGGGATCGGATTGGATGGGATCGGATGAGAGCAGACATGCGGTCCGCTCTCATCCGATTCCCCATAGAGAGCAATGGGGCTCTGACACCTCCCTCTCCGCACACAGTGCGGAGACGGAGCTGTCATCCGCCGGCTCAGCGGGGATCGGCGGATCGATCCCCGCTGAGCAGAGCACGGTCCGCAACGGAATGCGGACCGTGTGAAAGAGCCCTAACTGTGAATGGATATTTTTCTTGTAATAAACAAATTATTTTAACATACTACACTATGGGCGTATCGCTATATTTTCTCCATATGTGAGCGATGGCAACATAGGAAGTCGGTAGGAAAGCTGGGAAGTCCAGGGATACATCCTTACTGCAATAAAGGCTACATACCCCTGCAGGGGTAAGGATCTGTGGTGAGTGCATAACCATAGGGGATTAGCACCTGCACGAGCCTTGATGCACTAAGGAGGAAGAAAGCACAATCACCATAAGTTTGGATATATTTCACAGCACAGGACCACGGGGAAGGCTCCCCATTGATTTTGAACACTCATATAAGGATTAAAGAAGCACAAGCACTTTTTGGCAATTTACACAGGATTACCATGGTATGGACTGTGGACTGTTATAACACTATCACGAACCAGCACTATTTATTTGATTGGTGTCACCTCAAGTGTATTGTATTGGTTTTATTTATTAATTTTCATCTATATAAGCACCTTTAATTATGCCCGTGGGATAATTGATCATAGACTCCATTTAATAGCACATTGGCACTTTACAAAATCACCTATTTATTTATTCCACATTTGCATCTTGCATATTTATTTGTGCACACCACTCCTTCTAGTGGCTAAGGAAGGGCATCACTTTTTCAGCACTTGGTGTATTTTTTATCCAGCACTATGGCACTTTTTTTTTTAACCATTGATGAATATTTATTTATTTATTAGTATTTATTGTTATTGCATTTATTCTTGACTTTGGTTTAACATTGGATTGAACACACACCAGAGAAGCGCCGACCTCACCCCCCCCCCCCTTTTTTTATGTTGTGCAAGGGCCTGCCTGACTGCATAAAAATTGAAATCTTTAGATTTGACCTCATATTTTATGGTTTTGGTAAACCTAAGGGAAAATTGTACGAGAAGATTGTAAAATGTATGGCCAGCCTTAAGCCCCGTACACACGATCAGATTATCGAAAGATCTGTCGTCCATTTTTTGTGGCATGCTAGTCTAATGTGAAAAGTGAAGAGGTTATTTTCATACGAATTTTCCCGTACGACGGATGTCATGTGTTGAATTGCTTTGTATGTGTTCTTTCGTTTCTGAGCATGCCTAGTCTTGCTCTTAAGATTTTTTTCCGTCGAAATCTGTACTAATGAGACGAAAATTGGACGTTGTTTTGACGGACGACAAAAATTATATAGCCTGCACATCAGGATTTTGTCAGCCTGAAAAGTCGGAGTTGGCTGTCGAAAGCACCATACTAACAATCGGAGAATCGGCAGATCGTCGGACGAAATTTCCCTTCAGATTTTCTTATCGTGTGTACGGGCCTTTAGTGTCTGAGCAGCAAAGTATCATTGATGAGAACTGACACCTCCATTTTCCCCAGACACTGGCTAAGGAAAACATTAACCCCTTAAGGACCACCCCACGCACATATACTGCGGCAGGGTGGCCCTCATGCACAAAATCACTTACCTGTACATACACCGCAACCCGCTCACAGCAGGAGCCAATCAGCGGGTCCGGCAAACGCAATGTACGCTGGGACCCGCCAATTGTTCTCAGGAGAGGCAGAACAGGTGTATGTTTTTTAGCAGAAAGTAAAAAATATTGTTTTTTTTTTCAAAATTGTCTGTCTTGTTTTGTTCATAGCGCAAAAAATAAAAACCGTAGAGGTGATCAACCACCAAAAGAAAGCTCTATTTGTGGGGAAAAAAAGAAAATCAATTCTATTTAGATACAGCGTTGCACGGTAGTGCAGTTGTCAGTTGCATTAAAGCAGCGCCGTATCGCAAAAAAGGACCTGGTCATGAAGGGGGGTAAACTTTCCAGGGCTGAAGTGGTTAAAAGAGATGTACAGCCAAAGCTCGTTTGGGTGAGCTTCTCCTGTGGATCAAAGGAGTGCAGTTTGTTCTGTACTCCTGTGACCCATTTTTAGCAGACAGCAGGCTCAAGCCCACTGTTGGCTGAAGTCACCAAGCCGGTCCAGGCTCAGGAAAGATTGCGACCCATATGGTCAGGATCCTCCCACATGGTGCCTGGACCGGCACCTGGCTCAGCCTCTCTGCGAGCTGCTAAGAGCCTGAGCTGGCCACTCCAGCCCCCTCCACATCTCAGCACTCCAGTGAGTGCTGGAGGGGCAGAGCAGACAGCGGTGACTGGCAGTCTCCAGTTCTCTGTATAGGGAGCTCTGAGAACTGAGGGATCAGTGGTGTTTAATCACTCGGTTCTCTCCCTTAGTGCCAGCTGGGGACAGATGCAGCATCAAACCGATGCTGCATCCACCTAGGTAAGTATGATTTTAAAATAATAAAAAATTCACATGCATCTCTTTTAATAACATGTTCTGCCTAAATTATAATTTAGTTGTGCTTTGAAACCTTAATTTGGATTTATTCACAAAATTCTTTTAGGCATGGATAATTCAGTAGTAAAATTTCCCTTAAATAACTTGTTTTCTAAGTCCCCTTCTATAGTAGGCCTCACCAAAAAAATCTTTTTAATAGCTGGACTTTACAATTCTCCTAGACTATAGGAAATTCATCAGAAGACTTTGACACCATCATTTCATCCTAAAATGACCACTACAGCTGAGGAGGGTTAGAAATTGTGGTGAAGATGTGTTGATAATGGAGTCTCTCAAAGTCGTATGAAGTTAACATGTGATTTAGCTTACAGCAACCATGCAAACTGAACTGAGCAGAAGCCTGACACAACTCTGATCTCTATAGCATAGTTGCCAACATTTGAAAAACATTTCCAGGGACACTTTGCAGCACAGCTATCAATTACTTACCACACCCACTTCCCTGAAGCTCCGCCCACTCCGCATAATTAATCTCCGCCTACTTATCAGATTATAGGGTCTACTTCATAAAGAGAGAATTACAGGAAATTGAAAAGGGAATTGAAAACTTAAGGCCAAAGTAGCAGAGTTGGAATAATTCTCCCATTCAGCTGCACTACTTCTGCCTAAAGTTTAAAATTCTCATCACAATTCTCTGCAATTCTAAAGTGTGAAATGTGCTCAGGTGAGACCATAGAAAAAATGGAATATGTAAATATAAATAAAGTGCAAGGTGTAAATAAGTATGATTATACTATCTGGTATAATTAGGTTTTATTGTACTTATTTACACCTAATACTTTATTTAGATTTACATATTCCATTTTTTGTATGGTCACACCTGAGCACATTTCACACTTTATTCACCTGTCTTTGAATTCAGCCCTCTGTAGGGTGATCATTTTCATTTACATAAAACAATGTAGCATCCTTTCCTTCCTAAAACATTACCCAGTCCATACCAGTATAGATCCTAACACATTACCCAGTCCATACCAGTATAGATCCTAACACATTACCCAGTCCATACCAGTATAGATCCTAACACATTACCCAGTCCATACCAGTATAGATCCTAACACATTTCCCAGTCCATACCAGTATAGATCCTAACACATTACCCAGTCCATACCAGTATAGATCCTAACACATTACCCAGTCCATACCAGTATAGATCCTAACACATTACCCAGTCCATACCAGTATAGATCCTAACACATTACCCAGTCCATACCGGGATATAGATCCTAACACATTACCCAGTCCATACCGGTATAGATCCTAACACATTGCCCAGTCCATACCAGTATAGATCCTAACACATTCCCCAGTCCATACCAGTATAGATCCTAACACATTACCCAGTCCATACCATCCTAACACATTACAGAGTCCATACCAGTATAGTCCATACCAGTATAGATCCTAACACATTACCCAGTCCATACCATCCTAACACATTACAGAGTCCATACCAGTATAGTCCATACCAGTATAGATCCTAACACATTACCCAGTCCATATTATCCTAACACATACCAAGTCCATACCAGTATAGATATCCAGCATGAGATTTTTCCCATTGAGGATTGAGGTCTGTTTTCATTTTTTTGAGCAATATATATTTCTCTGTCGCTCATTGCCAGACGCAGACTTCTTGATTAATATCAGTAGGGATATACTGCCCCCTACAGGAGTAGGACACTAGGCAGGAAAAAAGTTCTGGCCACACCTTATGGGCAGTCCCAGGGGGTATATCCTCTCTCTCCCTGCTACAGGATGTCAGTTTTTTTCTGCCTAGTCAGGAGTAAGGACCTAAGTTCCTTGCTGGGAGCTCTGGTCCTGGCAAGTTTTTTTTTTTAGATAAATCTTTCTTAGTTAGCTTTTTTTCTCCAGTTTGTTCCTGTGAGATCTTCAAGCAATTATGCTGGATCTGGGCGACGGGCTGGATGTTGAGATCCGGTGGTCAACCCAGCCGGCCTACGGGCGCGTGCAGGCCCTAGCTCCGCGCTGGGTCGGCCGCGACATAGTCCCACTGGACGGGGACTGGCCCCACGAGTTAAACGTCTCGCCAGGTCGCCTACGACCAGTCGGAATCTGAGTCGCGGCGTCCGTATTGGCCGACAGCCCCCCCACCTCGGTGGAGAGGGGTTCTGTCAGGAGTTGGTGCCTGCCTGTTCCGGTATGGTGAGTAGAATGTTCCCCCTCTCCCCCTGACGGGTTTTGGGGTGGACGCGGGCCCCTCCCCGGGATGGTCGGACCCTCATAATTCCGGGTTCCCCTCTGTCCTATTACGCACCCCCACCTATTTGCCCCCCTCACTAGTGGGTACAGGCCACATATGGAGGCGGTGGGGGGGCGCCGCCGGTGTTACCCTAAAAACGATCAGGGGGGGGTTAATGCCTGTGCTTTCAGGCCCATCTATGATCGATCCGTAAGGTAGGCTCACGGGGACTGCGGACCGCACAAAGCCGCCATTTTCCCCCGGGGCCGCCATTTTGTTGTAGCCTGCATGTCCTTGACATGGTGGCGGCCATCTTGGTACACCCAGCTCGTCCTGCTTGAGAGCTGAGCAGCTGTAGTAATCACCAAGGGCGTGGCCCCTCCCTAGACCCGGGAAAATCACTCCACAAAAGACTTCCTGTCAGATAGACAGCGCTGAGAGCAGCCCTGGTTTGAACTCTGGTGCATCAAGTGGTGAGCCTTTTGGGGGTCTCTCTTCTCTCTCTCTCTGTGGTGGTCTCAAGCACGTGACCACTAGGGGTGCTTTAGCGCTGGTGGATTCTTTTAAAAAAAAAAAAAAGTTTTTTTTTTTTTCATTTTGTCATTTTTTGCTGACAGGTTTCCCTGGCATTGCCATGAACCCTGCTGCACATGAGTCCCTATCTGATCCCCTCGAGGTGGCCGCAGGGCCCTCCGATTCTCCACTCACCATTGATTCACTTTCAGCGGTCCTGGAGTCATTTGTGTCCCGGGTGGAGGTGGCCTGTCAGGGACGGAGGGCTAAAAAACGACCCCCGCCCACCCCTGTCTCGTCCGATACCTCAGACTCTGATCCTGAGCCGGTCGCTGCTGCTGCGGGTTCCTCCTTTAGGGTTGATGTCCCGCGTCCCTCTGACAGTGAGGATGATCTTCCTGCCTCTGCCATAGCGCAGGACAAAGCACTGGTGGACGCACTGATTATGTCAGTCCTGGAGACCCTAAAACTGGAGGTTGCACCAGTGGAGGCAGTTCAGGCGGAAGTTGCCTTTGGCACTTGCAAGCCCTCTAAGGTGGAAAAGGTGTTTCCCTTTCCCAAATGCTTTGATGATATTATTAAAGACGAGTGGGCTCATCCAAAACGACCCCCTGGGATGCCTAAACGGATTGCTAGGCGCTACCTGTTTGAAGAGTCCCTCCTTAAAAAATGGACGCTGCCACCTGTGGTGGATCCACCGGTTTCCAGACTAAATAAAGCCACAGTTATCCCGGTGGAGGATTCCCCGTCTTTTCGGGATCCAGTTGACCGTAGGGCGGAATCTGTGTCCCGTTCAGGCCCGGACTGGGACAAAAAATAGGCCCGGGCATTTTGGACTGAGCGGCCCGCGAGGGGGGGGGCGTGGCGGGGTGTGGCATTCGTCGGGATGGTTGATGACAGGATTTAATGTTCCAGGATGTGTGGATTCGATTACGGTACCTTTTTTAGTTTAATCTTCAATTTAGATCAGAGCTGCCATATGATGCTGTTTTTTTTGTCTTACTTTAAATCCTGTTTTGATGGTTAAGTCCTAAAAATAGTATGAAGCAGATCAGTCCCAATTCCTGCACTATCACACATCAGATCAGTCCCAATTCCTGCATCTTCACACCTCAGATCGCCCCAATTCCTGCACCTTCACACATCAAATCACCCCAATTCCTGCACCTTCACACCTCAGATCAGTCCCAATTCCTGCACCTTCACACCTCAGATCACCCCAATTCCTGCACCTTCACACCTCAGATCACCCCAATTCCTGCACCTTCACACCTCAGATCAGCCCCTGGTAGGCTGGCACTGGCAGGCATAGTACTAGACTAGTACTATGCCTGGCTGCCAGTGCCAGGCCAGCCTATTTGCAGAAGAAATCCTGATTTGAATTAAATTGTTGCTGCCAGTGCCAGCCTATTTGCAGAAGAAATCCTGATTTCTTTGAATAAAATTGTTGCTGCCAGTGCCAGTCCAGCCTATCTGCAAAAAAAATCATCAAGTAGAAGTCACTCCTCTCTCCATTCCTCCACTTACCTTGGGTGTGCTGTGCGGCTGCAGAGTGTTCCCGCTGGACATAGTACAGGAGATGGTCAGAGACTGCAAACATGATACAAGAGATGGTCAGAGACTGAGGACCTGATACAAGAGATGGTCAGAGACTGAGAACATGATACAAGAGATGGTCAGAGACTGAGGACATGATACAAGAGATGGTCAGAGACTGAGGACATGATACAGGAGATGGTCAGAGACTGAGGACATGATACAGGAGATGGTCAGAGACTGAGGACATGATACAGGAGATGGTCAGAGACTGCGGACATGATACAAGAGATGGTCAGAGACTGCGGACCTGATACAAGAGATGGTCAGAGACTGAGGACATGATACAGGAGAGACTGCAGATGTGATACAAGAGAAGGTCAGAAACTGCAGACATGATAGAAGATAGGACACTAGGGGGGGCTGGAGAGCACAGGGAGAGCAGATAGCATTGGAGGAGCTGAAGGGCAAGGTGGGGGGGGGACTGGAGAGAATTAAGGAAGGCGCAGGGTGTGGATAGCACTGGGGTGGGGGGGGGGGGCAGGGAGCACAGGGGGTGGAGAGCACTGGGGGAGCCAGAGAGCATGGGGGGGACTTGAAGAGCAGGGGGGGCTAAAGAGCACAGGGGGGGCTAAGATGACTGGGGGAGCTAAGATCACTAGGGGGGGCAGTAAAAGAAGTTGAATAGGAGGGGGATGGGACAGCTCAGCTGCATATAGAGAAATTGATATTTCTCCTGCAGCCGCAGAATGCCTGCAGAAGGGAGGAGGAGAATCAGGCATCCATCCAGCGGCAGCAGGAGGAGGAATAGGGAAACATCAAATCCTCTATATGAAGCCGCCCCATCCATTCCCCTCCTATTCAGTAGAAGTACACACGGCCGGTGACACCGGGGCTGCACAGCACTGCAGACACTGGCGTGAGGAGCCGCACTTACCTTCTCTCCCCGGCCCGCCGCCACCCCCGCCCCCTGCGAGCAGCTTCGATGGCCGATGCTGCGAGTGCGGGCTGTGCTGCCGGCCGCGCCGGGCAGGACACCGGCGCGGCGGGAAGGAACACACTGACAAACTTCAGGAACATACTTCTCTTCACTTCCGGCTCCCTGGCCAATCAGCCTTCTGCCCCCCCCCCCCCCCCGAGCAAAAGGCTGATTGGCCGTGGAGCAGGTGTAGCTGGAAAGTACGCCGGCCGCGGCCGCCGCCGCCGCAATCAGGGAAATGAATGTCTGACTTCTACTGTGAGGAGTCGGACTGAGTGAGAGCCGGCGCCGCGGCCCACCGGAAATATGCCCGCTGTGCCTGATGGTCAGTCCGGCCCTGGTCCCGTTCCATATTCTCCCTGGCAGGATTGGCCCTAAGGCCAGTGTTTACCATTGCTCTGGTTTCACAGACATTGACGGAATGGGCCAAGCTAATACGCCATGACCTGGAGGGGAGAAGTCTCCCTCCTGCCGTGCCGGAGTTGCTGGAGCAAATAGTGCAGGGGCTACAGTTTGTTTGTGACCCCGCACTGGACGCTGCCCCATTGCTGGGGTGTGTGTCGATCTCGGCGGTGGTGCTCCGGCGCATGCTATGGTTAAAGTACTGGTCGGCGGATCAGGCTTCCAAAAAAGCATTGACTGATCTCCCCTTTCAGGGGGATCGCCTGTTTGGATGAGATTATTAAGGATCTCACTGGGGGCAAGAGCACCTTTCTACCACAGGCTAATAAAGGTAAGGAACCTCGTCGCAGACAGGGAGCTTCCTTTACAGCTCACAAGAAATTTTTTCGCTCCTCCGGGGCGGGCGATAAGGCAAAGTCCTCCAAACCCCCCCCCCCCCGGGGGGTTTCAAGAGACCCTGGTCTGGTAAGCAAAAATCCGGTCCTTCCAGACCTGAGGATAAGACCGCTTCAGCCTGAAGGTGCGCCCCCACCCAGATCAAGGGTGGGGGGATGTCTTCGCCGGTTCCCGGACCCGTGGCTCTACAGTATTCAAGACAAATGGGTTCACAAGGTCATACGGTCGGAACACAAGATCGAGTTGCGATCGCCTCTACCGGTGCGGTTCTTCCCTTCCAATATGTGACTGTCCCCGAATCGCCTAATGGCTCTGTTGGGGGCAGTGCAGCGCTGGATGCAAAGGGTGCCTATAGAGGGTGCCTATCTTCACGTTCCCATTTACGCAGGACACCAGCGGTATCTGCACTTTGCGGTGGGAGGGGACCATTATCAGTTTGTGGCGTTACCATTTGGTCTCGCCTCTGCTTTCCGGGTCTTCACAAAAGTTTGGGCCCCAGTCCTGGCGTTGTTGCGGCAGCGGGGCGTATCGGTCCTGGGCTACCTGGACGACCTCCTCTTCTGTGCGGAGTCTCCGCAGGCTCAGTGTCATACGCGGACTCTCCAAAAGGAGATTCTTCTCAAATGGAAATGGAATTCCGATTCCCTAGACAATCGGATCCGGCTGAGCGAGCGGACCAGGTAGTTTCTGGTTTGGGGGCCTCGGTCTCCGATGCTCAGTCAGGGGAAGCCCTTTTTTCCGAAAGTATCCAGGTTATCGATAAATGTGTTGGAACTGAAAGCGATCAGGTTTTGCCTGGCTCACCGGACCGAGCATCTTCAGGGCTGCTCGGTTCGGATTCAGTCGGACAATGCCACGGCCGTGGCCTATGTCAATCATCAAGGGGACACCAAGAGTGTTCTGGCGGCCGTGGAAGTGGCCGGCAGGTTTTGGGCGGAACAGTTTGTTCCGGCTCTTTCTGCAGTTTACGGTCTGGGTGTGGAAAATTGACAGGCGGACTTTCTCAGCCGTCAGACCCTGGATCAAGGGGAATGGCCTCTTCAGACAGAGGTGTTTCACCAGTTGTGCCTTCATTGGGGCACCCCGGACGTGGATCTGTTGGCATCTCGGCGCAACAGAAAGGTGCAGAGGGTTGTAGCCCGCGCCCGCGATCCTCTGGCAGACGCCGCAGACGCACTGAATACTCTGTGGGGGCAGTACCAGCTGCTGTATGCCTTTCCTCCTCTCAAGTTGTCACCGAAACTTCTTCACAGGATAGAGGCGGAGGGAATTCCAGTCATCCTTGTGACTCCGGATTGGCCTCATCGGGCCTGATATGCCTTCATGGTCAGGCTGGTCGCAGACGCTCCTTGGCTACTTCCTCTCAGGGAGGATCTGCCGTCTCAGGGACCGATCGTCCATCCTGCTTTGATCGCTGGCTTTGACGGCTTGGCTGTTTAGAGCCAGGTGCTGAAGGACAGGGGTTTGTCTGTTTCAGTTATCCCTACTCTGATTATAGCGAGGAAAGCGACTTCCAGAAAGGTCTATCATCGCACATGGAAGTCTTATATCGCGTGGTGTGAATCCCTTGGGTTTCCTCCACGTTCTTACTCGGTGGCTCGGATATTGGCTTTTCTGCAACGGGGGGTTGAGCAGAAACTGGCCTTGAGCACTATTAAGGGTCAGGTCTCAGCATTGGCAATCTTCTTCCAGAGGCCACTGGCTACTCATTCCTTGGTACGGAGTTTCATCCAGGGGGTGCGGCACCTGGCTCCTCCGGTGCGCGCGCCCTTGCCGCCCTGGGATCTTAATTTGGTGTGTTACCTTCCCTGTGTCCTAAGCCCAGTCATCCTCGGGAGTTTGCGTTACACTCCTTAGATGTGGTTCGGGCGATCAGGGTGTACTTGGCTACTACTGACTCTTTGCGTAAGGCTGATTCACTTTTTGTGATCACGGATGGCCCTAGAAAGGGGTTGCCTGCGTCTGCCACAACTATCTCCAGATGGATCAGACAGACGGTGGTGCAGGCTTATTCTATTAAGGGTCGGGTTCCTCCGTTCCCTGTTAAGACACGCTCTACTCGGGCTCTTAGTGCTTCCTGGGCCTTCCGCCATCAGGCGTCGGTGCTTCAGGTTTGCAAGGCGGCTACCTGGTCGTCGGTTCATACCTTTACAAAATTTTATAAAGTTGATGTGCTGGCATCGGCGGATGCCTCTTTTGGCCGCAAGGTTCTGCAGGCCGCTGTTTGAGGGGACCGTTGGTCTACCTCGGGGGTTTTTTCAGTTGGGTCTCATCCTTTTGTTCGATGAGTCCTTGATGCTTCTGGTTGGCTCCGGTTGGGCCTTCTGGATTGGATTTTTATTTCTGTTATCCCACCCCTCATTTGTGGCACTGCTTTGGGACGTCCCTACTGATATTAATCAAGAAGTCTGCGTCTGTCAATTAGCGACAGAGAAAATTGGATTTTTGACTTACCGTAAAATCCTTTTCTCTTAAGCTCATTGACAGACGCAGGACCCGCCCCTCTATTTTCGAGTTGGTTTGGGTTGAATTCTCTGACACTGCTTTGTTACATAACTGACATCCTGTAGCAGGGAGAGAGGATATACCCCCTGGGACTGCCCATAAGGTGTGGCCAGAACTTTTTCCTGCCTAGTGTCCTACTCCTGTAGGGGGCAGTATATCCCTACTGATATTAATCAAGAAGTCTGCGTCTGTCAAAAAATCCAATTATATATATATATATATATATATATATATATATATATATATATATATGCACACACATACACGGATATGTACACACATTTATCTAGAGCTAGAAAACTATATATATATATATATATATATGTATCAATTAACAGGTGTATAAATTATATCTATAAAAAAAACATTATTGATAGTAGTAATTAATGGAGTGTGAGGCCTCCAGCTTGTCGGAAGGTGCTCTGCCTCCCCCTGCTGGCGAATTTTGGAAATTGCACCATGATTACACCTTGCCTTCGGTGACACGTTAAATTTGCGACAGGCGGGAAGAGTGAGCGGGCACAGAGAGAGAGACAACCTGCTGCCAGAACTACAACTCCTAGCTGGGGTGAGAGCGACACTGTGTGGCACAAAAAAAAATGTAAAATACCCGGGACAGGCTCCTATTTGCCGGGATTGTCCCGGGAAAAACGGGACAGTTGGCAGGTATGTCTAAAAGAGGGTCCAGCTTATTACGCATGGGGCACAGCGGGGATGTAGTGTCTGCAGACACCAGCATCTTCTATTTCCAGAGAGGGGGAGGGGTGAGTGCTCAAAAAGTTATTTTGAGGGTCATTTTAACCCTTTACTGCTGGACATTTTTATTAATTTTATTCAAGTTTCCATTTTTTCCAATGTGCTAATTGCTAATTTCTGCCCTCAAAGCATTCCATAGTTTGTGAAATGATGAAGGCCCCAGTCATACCTCTGACATACACCTGTATGGGAAGCACCCATTTTTTCAAGCTTTTTTCTTGCCCAACAAGCATAGAGCAGTTTATTGATTTCATTGGGCTGTACTATGCGAGACAAACGTGGCAAAGTAGCGCATGGCATGTTTCGGTTAGTATGTTTTTTTTTATCATGCATTTTGCCACATTTGTTGCGTGTTTTTGCGTGTTGCAAAGCATGCATTATCTTCTGGCATTTGGGGTGCCATTCACAATAAATAGTGCTACCAGCATGACGCACATTTTTTTGCATATTCCGGGATTGTGTGGAAATGTGCATTTCTGTGCGCATTATCCGAATGTGCAAATGTGAACGCAGACTAACTGATATGGTGAAAGTTTGTCACAGCGGCATGCGATGTTCCACCATATTTCTTTTTTTTTTTCCCTTTGTTTCCTGTTCCAATTTTCACTTTTTCAGCAAGTATTGGGCATGAGTGATTGTACATACAGAGCAGCAGATCTATGGACTGGGTGAAGTATGTTCAGTAGATCAGGGGTGGGGAAACTATGGGCAGCATTTCCCACAGCAGTACCAGTCTGAGCCAGCAGTACCCACAGCAGTACCAGCCTGAGCCAGCAGTACCAGCCTGAGCCAGCAGTACCAACCAGCAGTACCTGCCAGCAGTACTCGCCAGCAGTGCCAGCCCGCTGTACCCACCAGCAGTACCAGCCAGCAGTACCCACCAGCAGTTCTTTTCAAAACTTACCATAGCAAAGAGTCAACTGTGCTCCAGACTGACAGACGCAAACCTGGAAAACCAGTTACAAGTAGCAACATCATCAATACCAGCTAAAATCATTCACCTCCAGCCATCGCATTAGGGGTGAGTTAATTCAATGATGTTATAAATATCCAAATGGCCCTTGGCAGAAAAAAGGTTCCCCACCCCTGCAGTAGATCAATAGAGCATATAACTGGAAGCAGGGCCAAGACAAGGGGGGGAAGAAGGGTCACATGACCCGGGCACTATGCTCAGGGGCAGGGCACAGGTGACAGCTGCAGGCCCCTGCTCCTATCACCTCCCCCACAACAATACAGTAGAGGAATTACATCATACTCCTCCACCCCTCCTCCAACTATTCTGCTCCACCCACTCCTCAGTCTGAATTCTCCTATCTTCTTTCATATGCCGAGAGATTAGAGGAGTTTCCTCCCACATAAACTCCCTTGCTCCACCTCCTGCACAGGCTCATAGGTTCATAAAGCCTTCACTAACATGGTGGACCACCACAGGTCCTGGTCCTGTGAGCAGCAGTCATTGGTTGCTAGGGATGCCGGCATCCCTAGCAACCAATGACTTCACATGCATGCTATGTGCACGTTTCTCCTGCTAGTTCCTATCTCCTTCCTGTCAGGCTATAGGGATTTCTCCTACAGTTACACTAAGCACTGTGATGGGGCAACTGATCTATGGGGGTACTTGGATGGGGGCAACTAATTAATCGGGACACAGTGATGGGGGGGCAACTCATCTATGGGGGTACTCTGATGGGCGGCAACTGATCTACAGGGACACTATGATGAGGCAACTAATCAATGGGGACACTGTGATGGGGGGCAACTAATCTATGGGGGAAACTTTGATGGGGCATTATGATAGGGCAACTGATCTATGGGGACATTGTGATTAGGGCAACTACTCTATGGGGGCAATGTGATTGGGGCAAGTAATCTATGGGGAGACTGTGATGGGGCAACTAATGTGTATATGTACTCTGATGGGGCAACAAATTGATGGGGGTACTGTGATGGGGCAACTGATTTGTCAGTACAACCTATCTTATTGGGGCACTGTGATTAGGGCAACTAATCTATATATACTATATTGTCAAACGTTTTGGGACACATGACTTTACACACATATGAATTTTAATTTCATCCCAGTCTTTGGATGACCGAGTTTGGGGTGGAGGAACTTGACTGGTCTGCACAGAGTCCTGACCTCAACCCGATAGAACACCTTTTGGATGAATTGAAGCGGAAACAGGGAGCCAGGCCTTTTCATTCAACATCAGTGCCTGACCTCACAAATACTCTTGTGGAAGAATGGTCAAACATTCCCATAGACACACTCCTAAACCCTGTGGACAGCCTTCCCAACAGTGGCGGCCCGTGCATAGCGGGCGCCAGGGCGCCGCCCCCCTACCCCTGAAAAAAAGAAAAAAAGAAAAAAAAAAAAAAAAGACAAATAAAGTTTTACAAAAAAAAATTGGGTTCGCCGGCCTTTGTAATGGAAGTGGTGGCTAGGGGGGGGTGGGGTTACGTCCCAAAAGAGGCGCCGATCGGCAGCCTTCTGGGGGCGTAACCCGATCGCAAGTCCTTGCGATTGGACACCCCCACTTTCGGATATCCTGGCTGTGATTGGTCCAGTCTCCTGCCTGGACCAATCATCATCCAGGACATCCGATCCCTGACGTCACAATGGGGGCGGTGCCGGTGCGTGAGTCAGTCACTCATCGTCACCGCCGCTCGGAGGACGAGGGAGAAGCCGCTCTCCTTCCCGCCGCCGCAGAGAGGACGGACTGGATCGAGGAGGGAAGAACCCGCCGCCGCCGCCGCCAGGTAAGTGCATTAAATTGAAGGGAGCACGCACGCTACACTCTGCATTGATTGGGGGACAATGCTGTGGGCACTCTGCATTTATTGGGGTACATTGCTGTGGCACTCTGCATTTATTGGGGTACAATGCTGTGGGCACTCTGCATTGATTGGGGGACAATGCTGTGGGCACTCTGCATTTATTGGGGGACAATGCTGTGGGCACTCTGCATTTATTGGGGGACAATGCTGTGGGCACTCTGCATTGATTGGGGGACAATGCTGTGGGCACTCTGCATTTATTGGGGGACAATGCTGTGGGCACTCTGCATTTATTGGGATACAATGCTGTGGCACTCTGCAATCATTGGGGTACAATGCTGTGGTGCTCTGCATTTATTGGGATACAATGCTGTGGCACTCTGCAATCATTGGGGTACAATGCTGTGGGCACTCTGCATTTATTGGGGTACAATGCTGTGGCACTCTGCAATCATTGGGGTACAATGCTGTGGCACTCTGCAATCATTGGGGTACAATTCTGTGGCACTCTGCAATCATTGGGGTACAATGCTGTGGGCACTCTGCATTTATTGGGGGACAATGCTGTGGGCACTTTGCATTTATTGGGGGACAATGCTGTGGGCACTCTGCATTTATTGGGGGACAATGCTGTGGGCACTCTGCATTTATTGGGGTACAATGCTGTGGCGCTCTGCATTTATTGGGATACAATGCTGTGGCACTCTGCAATCATTGGGGTACAATGCTGTGGGCACTCTGCATTTATTGGGGTACAATGCTGTGGCGCTCTGCAATCATTGGGGTACAATTCTGTGGCACTCTGTAATCATTGGGGTACAATTCTGTGGCACTCTGCAATCATTGGGGTACAATGCTGTGGGCACTCTGCAATCATTGGGGTACAATGCTGTGGGCACTCTGCAATCATTGGGGTACAATGCTGTGGGCACTCTGCAATCATTGGGGTACAATGCTGTGGGCACTCTGCATTTATTGGGTTACAATGCTGAGGCGCTCTGTATTTATTGGGGTACAATGCTGTGGCGCTCTGCATTTATTGGGGTACAATGCTGTGGGCACTCTGCATTTATTGGGGTACAATGCTGTGGGCACTCTGCAATCATTGGGGTACAATGCTGTGGGCACTCTGCATTTATTGGGGTACAATGCTGTGGGCACTCTGCAATCATTGGGGTACAATGCTGTGGCACTCTGCAATCATTGGGGTACAATTCTGTGGCACTCTGCAATCATTGGGGTACAATGCTGTGGCACTCTGCAATCATTGGGGTACAATTCTGTGGCACTCTGTAATCATTGGGGTACAATTCTGTGGCACTCTGTAATCATTGGGGTACAATTCTGTGGCACTCTGCAATCATTGGGGTACAATGCTGTGGGCACTCTGCAATCATTGGGGTACGATGCTGTGGGCACTCTGCATTTATTGGGGTACAATGCTGTGGGCACTCTGCAATCATTGGGGACAATGCTGTGGCGCTCTGCAGTGATTGGGGACAATGCTGTGGCGCTCTGAATTGAAAGGGGCATGCACGCTGAACTCTGCATTGTGGGGGCACAGCACAGTGTTCATTGCATTGAAGGGGGCACAGCACAGTGTTCATTGCATTGAAGGGGGCACAGCACAGTGTTCATTGCATTGAAGGGGGCACAGCTTCAAAGTCACGCAATTTTTTTACTGCGTTTTTTGGCGCGAAGCAATACCTATTACATTTTTCTTTTTGCCCCTCCCACAAAAATTTTGAGCACCAGCCGCCACTGCTTCCCAGAAGAGTTGAAGCTGTAATAGCTGCAAAGGGTGGGCCAACTCGATATTGAACCCTATGGACTAAGACTGGGATGCCATTAAATTTCATGTGCGTGTTAAGGCAGGTGTCCCAATACTTTTGACAATATGGTGTATGTACTCTGATGGATAATCTAAGGCTGCAACTAATCTAAGGGGACATTCTGATGGGATAACTGATCTATGGGAGCACTGTGATGGAGCAAGTGATTTGTGAAGGCACTCTGATGAGGGAAACTGATCTATGGGAGTATTTTGATGGGGCAACTGATCTATGGGGGTACTCTGATTGGGGTTCCTGATATAAGGGGGCACTGTGAAGAAGAACACCTGATGTAAGGGGGCACAGTGATGGGGGTAACTGATCTATGGGGATGCTCTGTTTGGGATAAACAATGTATGAAGGTATTCTGATGAGGCTCCTGCTTTACGGGTGTACATAAGATGGGAACACCTTATGTAATGGGGCAGCTAGTCTATGGGGAGGCTGTATTACGGGGGTACCCCTATGGGGTATTGATATATGGGGGGCACATTGAAGGGGGCAATTGATACATGAAGATATTTTCTGATTGGGGTATGGATTTCTAGGGGTACTTTGATGGGGACATCTGATGTAAGAGGGCACTGTTATGGGAACACTTGATGTAAGGGGGCATTAGTATGGGGACACCTGATGTGTGGGGGCACTGGTATGGGGACAACTGATGTAAGGGGGCACCAGATGTAAGATGGCACTGTTATGGGAACACCTAATGTAAGGGGGCACTGTTATGGGGACACCTGATGTAAAAGAAAAGAGGCACTGTTATGGAGACACCTGATGTAAGAGGGCACTGTTATGGGGACACCTCATATAAGGTAGCACTGTTATGGGGACGCTGGATGTAAGGGGACAGTCTTAAGGGGACACCTGTAATAAAGGGGTACCTTGATTGGGGTAACTGATCTAAGAAAATATTCTGATGGGGGTATCTAATATGTGGTGGCAACTGATATGTGAAGGTACTCTGATTGGGGTTCCCGATTTATGGGAAACACAAATGGAGGCACCTGATGTGAAGTGGTTCTATTTTCTTTAACTTGAAAAATGGATATGATTGGCCTACTTTTATGTTTTATAACATAAAAGTTATTTCTTTGTCTTACATCTTGTTTCTGGTAGTTTGTGGAAGGCCAGAATAAAAGGGCACAGCCAGTGAAGGTGCAAGAATAGGAATGATCACAGGAAGGAGAAGCGGAGTGCCCAAAAGGCAGAATCCGGGGCTCAGAAAAGACTGGTCACCATGAACAGATCCAAGGCCAAGGCACCACTGGAAGCTCTGAGGATCAATACTAATCAGCTGCGCTGGTCGGAGGTAAAGTCTTATCTATTAACAATGTCTTTGCTACAAGTCAACCCCAGTTATCTGCTGATACTCCGGACCACCCCTCAATTTCGTCCATTTACAGTTCAGTTCATTTTCCAGTATATATGGACAATATCACAGGTCATCCTCCATTCTACCAATACTCCAGGCCACCCTCTGGCCCAGTCTGCAAATACTACAGATCACCTGTTGTCAGGACCATCAATAGGGGGTACACGCAGTACTTCCCATTTGGTCAGCAGGGGGCGCCAACAGAGGCTGCTTGTGGATACGTGGGGCTGTCTGGTCAGCTCTCCAGTGCCCCATCATTTCTAATGGCAGCCCAGCCTAGCCCTGTTATCTGTAGTCAGCCATTTTCTCCCTTTCACATCATTGGCTCAACACAGACACCAGCCAGCTGTGCAGAGACAGCGACCTGACAACTCTGGTTGTGATAAGGATATGAGAATATCTGAATCTTTCATAGGGTGGTCCATTCCTCCTCCAAGTGGGGGGTCTGCACACCTGGAGGACTGTAGGTTACACTCATTAGTTCTGATAAGCCTACATTTCTGGAATGTGGACAGGTGGAGATTGTATTGATAAAGGGAAACATCGGACACACTTCTATAGAGATGTAGCGATGAGACTTGAATGTATCCGAACACTCGCCATTATTCCAAATCATTTGGTGGAGAGGGGATTATGCTGTGTTTTTTTTTTCTCTGGGGTTGGGCTTGGCCCCTTAGTTACAGTGAAGGGAACTCTTAAAGCTTTAGCATACCTAGACATTTCAGACACTTTTTTATGCTCCCAACTTTGTGGGAACAGTTTGGGGATGGCCCTTCCTGTTCCAACATGACTGCACACCAGTGCACACAGCAAGGTCCATAAAGACATGAATGAGCCAGTTTAGGGGGAAGGAACTTGACTGGCCTGCACAGAGTCCTGACCTCAACCTGATAGAACACCTTTGAGATGAATTAAAGCGCAGACTGCGAGCCAGGCCTTCTCTCCAACATCAGTGCCTGACCTCACAAATGCTCTTGTGGAAGAATGGTGAAACATTCCCATAGATACACTCCTAAACCTTGTGGACAGCTTTCCCAGAAATGTTGCAGCTGTTATAGCTGCAAAGGGGGGCCAACTCAATATTAAACCCTACGGACTAAGACTGGGATACCATTAAAGTTCATGTGCGTGTAAAGGCAGGTGTCCCAATGCTTTTGGCAGGATAGTGTGTGTGTATAGATATATACACACACACTCTCTATACCTTCCTGTACATCCATATACATCTCTTATATACCATCCTATTCATCCATATACCTCTCTTATATATCATCCTGTATATCCATATACCATCCATATACCATGTCATAAGCAATTTTTCTTCTTCTCTGACGTGTGCTGATGAGGCTGCACTGATATACTGTACTGATGGGCACTGATGAGGCTGTACTGATGGGCACTGATGAGGCTGTACTGATGGGCACTGATGAGGCTGTACTGATGGGCGCTGATGAGGCTGCACTGAGGGGCGCTGATGAGGCTGTACTGAGGGACGCTGATGAGGCTGCACTGAGGGGCGCTGATGGGGCTGCATAGATAATCATGGCACTGACCTTGATTCTCAGTGTAAACAATGTACTTACAGCCTTGCTTGTTATCAGGTCTCCTTTTCTAACACAGACACAGCGCGTGAGCAAAGGAGAGCTGATTACCGGTAAACCTGTTTATGTGTAATCAGCTGTGATTGCACATAACAGATCCCATGGTCCTTTACTCTGATCTGGGATCAGCTGTGTCCAAAGGACACAGCGGTCGCAGAGCGTGCCTGATGTATGCCCCAGAGGGCAGGGTTCTGGGATGACATCCATGGACCCCCTCAAAGAACCGGACATCTGCGCTATAGCCGTGTTTTGGCTGTAGCGCGGTCAGGAAGTGCTTAAACTAGATGATGATATGGTAATCTCGCGCAACTAGGAAAAAAGCTAAAAGAAAGAGATAATCCTGAAGTTTGCAGCCTCCTAGAATACTTCTCACCCAAGTGAGAAGTATAAATTTGAAATATTCATAGTAAAGGGTATGGGCGCTACTTCTAATATATGTTGGTATATTTAACACTGGTATGTGATGATGTATCTGTTATAGTGTTATTGGTGTGACATATGGTAAACATATAACACACTTATACATACACGGCATACAATATGATATAGCTGTAAAGCAGTGCCACAAAATTATGATATGTAAATAAATTATGTGATAATAACAACACGCTGCTCTGCAATGCATGTGTGTCAGAGGTGCGTTGGGTTAATGTGCTGGGTTACCATACACAATGGATGGCACTCCAACATGCTAATGCATGGAACGTGTGTCCACCTACATTGCGGTAATGCACATTACCACAACACTAAAATGTGATGCTTAACCTCTTGCCGACCGTCCACCACGTTGTTACTGTGGCAGGGTGGCTCGGCTGCGCAAAATCGCCTAGACCTACGTGATTTTGTGCACGAGGTCTCAGTGGCGCATGCGCGCCACCGGAGCCGCGCTTCCGCTGTGTTTGGACACAGCGGGAGGCGGGCCATGGGAGGAGTGGCGACGATTACTGCCGGTCTCTTGCGATCGTCAGAGAAACTGACAGAAGAGCAGCCTGCTTATGTAAACAAAGCAGGCGAGTCTTCTGTCAGACAGGCAGGGAGAGATCAGGAGTTTAAGATAAGCTGAAACTCCGATCTTTCTGTGCCTGTCACAGAACCTTCCCCCACACAGTTAGTAATCACATTTAGGCATACATTAACCCCTTTGATCACCCCCGGTGTTAACCCCTTCTTTGCCAGTCTCATTTATACAGTAACAGTGTATATTATTTAGCACTGATTACTGTATTAATGTCACTGGTCCCCAAAAAGTGTCAAAAATGTCAGTAAGGGGCCGGATCTGTCCGCTGCAATGTCGCAGTCCCGCTAAAAAACGCTGATCGCCGCCATTACTAAGAAAAACAAAAAAATAAATAAAAATTCCAAAAATCTATCCAGTAGTTTGTAAACGCTATAACTAACGAACCAATTGAAATAGACTTTTTGGGATTTGTTTTTTACCAAAAATATTTAGCAGAATACAAATTGGCCTAAACTGATAAAAAAATTAGATTTTTTAAATTTTTTTATTGGGAATGTTTTATAGCAGAAAGTAATATGTTGTTTGTTTTCAAAATTGTTGCTTTTTTCTTGTTTATAGCGCAACATCTTAAAACCGTAGAGGTGATCAAATACCACCAAAAGAAAGCTCTATTTGTGGGGGAAAAAGGACATAATTTGTATTTGGGTACAGCGTCGCACAACTGCGCAATTTTTCATCAAAGTAACGCAGTGCTGAATCGCAAAATATGGCCTGGTCATTAAGGGGGGTAAAACCTTCCAGGGCTGAAGTGGTTAAAGTAAGGTGCGCATGGGCAGCCAGCCAGCAAAATAAGAAAAAGTCTAAAATGTTTCAGCAATTTGTATTGGATTTATGTTGGATACATTTGCAAATATATGTGAAGCCGCACTGCCACGTCAAGGCCCCTCTGAAAAGTGCGGTCCCTAACTCTACTCTATGGTCATTTCCAAATTGTGACATACAGAGTAAAAAAAACATTCTGAGTCTAAACTAGTTCAATCATTAAATTTAAAACAGAGGTTTTGGTTACATAGATTTGCAATCATATGTAAAATTACCTTCCATTACAGGCTGTACCAAACCTGTCTGAGAAAAATACCAGCCTCCAACCTCCCCTTATAGCTGGTCCAACACACACCTGAAAAAAGTACCGGCCTCCAACCTCCCCTTATAGCAGGTCCAACACACACCTGAAAAAATACCAGCCTCCAACCTCCCCTTATAGCTGGTCCAACACACACCTGAAAAAATACCAGCCTCCAACCTCCCCTTATAGCTGGTCCAACACACACCTGAAAAAATACCAGCCTCCAACCTCCCCTTATAGCTGGTCCAACACACACCTGAAAAAAGTACCGGCCTCCAACCTCCCCTTATAGCTGGTCCAACACACACCTGAAAAAATACCAGCCTCCAACCTCCCCTTATAGCTGGTCCAACACACACCTGAAAAAATACCAGCCTCCAACCTCCCCTTATAGCTGGTCCAACACACACGTGAAAAAAAAAGTACCGGCCTCCAACCTCCCCTTATAGTCGGTCCAACACACACCACTAAACTATTTACACAGCACACCACTAAACTAATCACACAGCACACCACTAAACTTACCACACACACACACACACACATACATTTGCTATAGCGGTCTCCATTTTTTGAGCCAGATTATTCTGACACAATCACAGGTCAGGCTCTGAGACCAGTAGCTATAGCAGTAGTTGGACTCCCACCATACAGCAGGATAGGTATAGAAGCAGGTCACCCTGGCAGATGACATGGGTTCACCTGAGGTACGAAGTCTAAGTACTAACTGGTGTTCACCAGAGCTCCTGATGGTGGAGATGGGGTTTGCTGCGTTTTAGTACCAGGTCGCTGTCCTCAGGATTGCCCCACCAGGAGGTGAGCAAGCCAGGGTCCAGTAGCATATATAGCATATATAGAAGGTAATGATCAAACAGAGCTGTAGTTGGTAAACAAGCTCAGCGAGAATAGTCGTTTTCCAGATACAACAAAGGTCCCAGGTTCAAGTTCAGGCCCTGACACCTAGATTAAAATTTCTTCCAACGTTTTGGCCATCTTCACTCCCAAAAAAGCTGCACCCCTCCCATTTAAGTGCATTCCATCGATGCCATAGAGATGGTAATTGACTGAAAAGTCAGCCCAGTTCTCCATGAAGCCAAACCCCTCCTCCCTGCACCAGTTTCTCAGCCACTTATTAAGCTCCCTAAGCTCCTGCTGCCTCTCTGGTGTGGTTCGAGGTACAGGCAGTATTTCTGAAAATACTGCCTTGGAGATCCTTTTCTTCAATATAGCTCCTAAGTCTCTGAAATCACTTGTTAGGGCGTTCCATCTTCCTCTAACTTTGTCATTAGTACCAATATGTACCATGACAGCTGGGTCCTCCCCAGCCCCATCCAACAATCTGTCCATGCAGTCTACAATGTCCCGAACTCGAGAGCCTGGTAAACAACATACTGTTCGGCGAGAACGGTCGTTGTGACAGATTGCCCTCTCAGTTCCTCTAATAATTGAATCCCCTACCACCAAAATCTGCCTATTCTTTCCTGTATCCTTGCCCCCATCTTTACTGGAGGAGTTGTTCCCATGGTTCCTCTGGTATTTTGGTGGAGTCTCAACTTGAAGTTCTTCCAGCTTTTTGGTCATCTTCTCTCCCAATAGAGCAGCACCTTCCTCATTTAAGTGCAGTCCATCCCTGGTATAGAGCCAGTAACGGTATGAAAAGTCAGCCCAGTTTTCCAGAAACCCAAATCCTTCTTTCCTGCACCAGTTCCTCAGCCACTTGTTAAGTGCCCCAAGCTCTTGCTGCCTCTCTGGTGTGGCTCCAGGTACAGGCAGCATTTCTGAAAATACTGCCTTGGAGGTCCTTTTTTTCAATATAGTCCCTAAGTCTCTGAAATCATTTTGTAGGGCGTTCCATCTTCCTCTAACATTGTCGTTAGTACCAATATGTACCATGACAGCTGGGTCCTCCCCAGCCCCATCCAACAATCTGTCCATGCAATCTACAATGTCCTGAACCCTAGCGCCCGGTAAACAACATACTGTTCGGCGATAGCGGTCTTTGTGACAGATTGCCCTTTCTATCCTTCTAATGATTGAGTCCCCTACCACAAGTATCTGCCGATCCTTTATTGTAACTGTGGCCCCAACTTCACTTGAGGAGATGTTCCCCTGACATTTTGGTGAAGTCTCAACATGAACATCACATTCTGGTGGAGTCGCAATGTGAATGTCGCATGCAGGTGGAGTCACAATGTGAACATCGGATTGTGGTAGAGTCTCATTGAGAAAGTCGCATTCTTTTGGAGTCTCAACGGGAACTTCACATTCTGTCTGCGTCTCAACAGGAACATCACAATTTGTCGTAGTCTCAGTGGGAACGTCACAATCTACCGGATTCACAGTGGGAATGTCACAATCTGATGGAGTCTTAGTGGGACCTTCACATTCTTCCGAAGTCTCAATGGGAACTTCACATTCTGACGGTGTCTGATTAGGAATGTCGCATTCTTCTGGAGTCTCAGCGGGAATGTCGCATTCTACCGGAGTCTCAGCGGTAAAGTCACATACTGTTGAGGTCTCAACGGGAATGTCACATTCTGCTGGAGTCTCAACGGGATCCTCACATACTGCTGCAGTCCTAGTGGGAATGTCACAATCTGCTGGAGTGTCAGCAGGAATGTCACATTCTGCCAGAGCCTCCACGGGACCGTTATATTCTGGAAAAGTATCAACGTGAATATCACATTTTGGTGAATTCAAAATTTTTTCCAACTTTTTGGCTATTTTCTTTCCTAACAGAGCTGCACCCTGTTCATTTAAGTGAAATCCGTCCCTGCTGTAGAGCAGGTAATAATTAATTGAAAAGTCAGTCCAGTTCTCCATGAAGCCAAAACCCTCCTTCTTGCACCAGTTCTTCAGCCACCTGTTAAGCTCCCTGAGCTCCTGCTGCCTCCTTGTTGTGGCTCGAGGTACAGGCAGTATTTCTGAAAATACTGCCTTGGTGGTCCTTCTCTTCAATATAGCCCCTAAGGCCCTAAAATCATTTTGTAGGACGCTCCATCTTCTAATGTTGTCGTTGGTGCCAATATGTACCATGACAGCTGGGTCCTCCCCAGCCCCATCCAACAATTTGTCCATCTGTTCTGCAATGTCCCGAACTCGTGCACCCGGGAAATAACATACTGTTCGTTGATCACGGTCTTTCTGGCAGATTGCCCTCTCTGTCCCTTTAATAACTGAATCCCCTACCACCAGTATCTGCGTATCCTTTTCTTTAAGCTTGCCCCCATCTTCACTAGGGGAGGTGATCCCATGGCTCCCCTGGTATTTTGGAGGTTTCTCAACATGAACGTCACATTGTGCTACAGCCTCAACGTGAACATCACATTCTGGTGGTGTTTCAAAGTGAATGTCACATTCTGGTGAAGCTTCAATGTGAACATGACATTCTGGTGGATTGTTTTCGTGAACATCACATTCTTCCGGAGTGTCAGCGGGAACATCACATTCTTCCGAAGTGTATGCGGGAACATCACATTCTGCCGGGGTCTCAGCGGGAAGGTCACATTCTGCCAAAGTCTCAGCGGGAAGGTCACATTCTGGAGGAGACTCATTGTGAACATCACATTCTGGAGGAATACCATTGTGAACGTCACATTCTGGAGATGTTTCAGTGTAAATGTCACATTGTTTTGGAGTCTCAATGTGATCATCCCATTCTTCCGGAGTGTCAGCGGGAACATCACATTCTTCCGAAGTGTATGCAGGAACATCACATTTTTCCGGAGTCTCAGCGGGAATATCAAATTCTGCCCAAGTCTCAGCGGAAACATCACATTCTGGAGGAGACTCATTGTGATGGTGAAATTCTGGAGAAGTCTCAATCTGAACGTCACATTCTTGAGAAGTCTCATTCTCAACATCACATTCTGGAGGAGTACCATTGTGAATGTCCCATTCTGGAGCTGTCTCAGTGTCAATGTCATATTGTGATGAAGTTTCAACATGAACGTCTCTTTCTTCTGGAGTCTCGGGAACGTCACATTCTGTTGAAGTCACAACAGGTATGTCACATTCTGCCTGAGTATCAGTGGGAATGCCACATTCTGCTGAAGTCTCAACAGGAACGTCACATTCTTCTGGCGTCTCAATGTGTACATCACATTTTGCTTGGCCGTCAATGTGGATGTCACGGTGTTGCTCACTGGGGCAGGCCTGTTGCATGGGCTCTGTCTGCAATAAATTTCCGCCTTCATCTGCAATAGAAAAGAAAAATCAGATTTAGCACCGTTGTCTACATTTCATATATATTTTCTTCCTACAACATCAAATTATACAGAGAAAAATTCAGTGCCCCCCCAGAGGGCAGTGCTGTGGGGGGAATGTAAAGGGGGCAGGGGGGGTGTTAAAGGGGCATTGCTGTGGGGGGAATGTAAAGGGGGCAGGGGGGATGTTAAAGGGGCAGTGCTGTGGGGGGAATGTAAAGGGGGCGGGGGGATGTGAAGAGGGCAGTGCTGTCGGGCAAATGTGAAGGGGCAGTGCTGTGTGGGGATATGAAGAGGGTTTTCCTTTGGGGGGGATGTGAAGGTGGCAGTGCTGTGGGGGCGGGGGGGGGTAAGGGGGCACTGCTGTGGGGGGGTATGAAGAGGGTTTTAACTGAGTATCACTAACGAGTCACATGACACCAGGGAGGGAAAATGGCTAATTGGGCCCAATTTGGACATTTTCACCTAGGGGGTGTACTCACTTTTGTTGCCAGGGGTTTAGACATTAATGGCTGTGTGTTGAGTTATTATAAGGGGACAGCAAATTTACACTGTTATACAAGCTGTACACTCACTACTTTACATTGTAGCAAAGTGTAATTTCTTCAGATTTTTTTCATCACATGAAAAGATAGAATAACAGTTTTTACAAAAATGTGAGGGGTGTACTTACTTTTGTGAGATACTGTATAAAACTCATCACAATTATTTAAAATAAAAATGATAATTATTTAAAGAATAAAAATAAAACTCTTCCATTGTGTCTGATTTTGTGTACATTGAAAATAAATAGAGAGCTAACACTTAATCTGAGCCGACCATAAAGGATTCCTTCACCTTTTAGCTAAGAATAATAAATGGCAATTTTTAGCAGTTAAAAAAATGTACATTTACTTTTTTTTTTTGTTTTAGGAGCCTGTAAAAGCATTGCACCTGAGATTAGCAGATCCCTGGTACCATGCAGGTCTCCTTCACACTGACAGTTTAAAAAAAAAAAAAAAAAATCAGTTGGCAGCTAACAGGTGAAGAGAGAGAGAGTTGGGGGGGGGGGGGGGGGAGTGAAAGTTCCAAGATTTACAGTTTGTTGCTCTTGATTAAAAAATCTGCAGATTGCTGTTTACAAGACAACAGCCAGCAATGTTCATGACAATCCCTATACAGGTGTACATATGGGGGAGTGGGGTGACCTGTCATCAATATTCATGGCAATCCCTATACAGGTGTACATATGGGGGGAGGGGGGTGACCTGTCATCAATAGAAAAGAAGGATCCAATAAAAGGGTGTCAGTTATCTTGTATCTATCAATATCCACAATACTTACCAATCCCAGTGTCTGTATTTCGGTGAGGTCTATTGGCTTTACGGCCAGAACCAATAGATCTAACAACGGCTCTGAAGCAGCCGCGCACAAAAGCCCGAGCCTTCTTCATTTTGGAGGGCTTCTTGGTTGGAGTATCTGCAGGCTGGTCACTGATTCCTCCTTCCATAGCTGCTCTTCCTATGGTGGGTTTCTCTTTGGTGTTTTTCAGAGAAACAATCTGTTTACATTTAAATTGGTTCATTATTAAGAATAATGAAACACGCTTTAAACGTACAACAATAAAATCACAATGAAATTGAATTCAAATGAAATCAAATCCAATGAAATCGCAAGAAATATCTCAGCTGAATCAGCAGAGATATAGACAGGTTTTCACTGGTCAGCAAACACTTGTCTACAGAACATTCTCTCCAGCAGCAGCTCCTTATATAGGCTGAGCTCTGAGGTCTGGTCATGTGACCTTTTTTTTTTTTAAGTCTCATGATGACTCAGCAAAAAAAAAATAACTGACGATTTTTCTTAAAGGAGCCTCGTCCTTGTTTGTGAGCTGTGTGAATTCAGCCTGTAGGCTCAGTATACAGATCTAATAGGGATACGGCTCCTGTAATAACATGTTTTTCTGGAAGTGACAGTTATTTTGATTGAGATTTAACCCTTACAGTCCCATGGCTTAAATAAAGGTCTGTATTCCTATAACACAGTGAATAGAGCCTTATAAATCCTCCCTAGAATCAAAATCAAAATCAAATATTTTCATTTCTTTCCCGCTTCTCTTTTATTTGATCATTCTTACAAATCAATTATTTTCCATTTTAACCCTTTACATGCCAATCCATTTTTTCCCCTTTCAGCTTTTAACCCTTTCACTACCACACTATATATTTCATTTATTTTTAAACCTTTAACTGTAAAACCAATGCCTTCCCCCTTTTTCGTTTATTAACCCTTTCACTGCCAAATTTTTTTTTATTTTTTTTTTCATTTCTTGCCCATATGTTAAAATATAAATAAAGGAAAATGTTTTTATTTTTAATTTTGCATGGAGTGGAGAGGGATTAGAACACCTGTTAGGTTTTTATCGCTGTGTGTGCCCCCTTTAGGGATATTCACCCTATTTGTGTTCATGTTTACCGTTATCACCCAAAGTGAAAGAAAATTCCAATATTTGGGTTGTCACTAGAAGCAGAATTAGCTGGGAAATCTTCCAATGGGGACACTAGTTCTGGTGACACCCTGGGATTATGTCATTTTGGGGGATTTCTCTAACTTCTGTTTTTGGCTATGGGACAGGAAGTGAAGGGAAATCTCCCCAATGGGGACACAGATGGCAAAGTAACCCTGACAGAGGTTATATCCCTCCCTTACACTATTCTAAATGGGAAAAAAATTGTCTTTAGTTCTATTTCAACTTTTAACTTGTATGTGGGGGATGATGGGGAGTCTGAAAGAGGGGGCTTACACATGGGGCTCAGTGGGGATGTAGTGTCTGCAGACACGAGCATCTGCTACTTTCAGAGAGGGGGAGGGGTGAGTGCTCAGATAGTAATTTTAAGGGTCATTTTAACCCCTTCACTGTTTATGTATTTTCATTTTTGCACGTGTGCTAACTGCTCATTTCTGCCTTCAAAGCATTCCATAGTTTGTGAAATGATGAAGGCCCCAGTCACACCTCTGACATACACCTGTATGGGAAACACCCATTTTTTCAAGCGTTTTTTTTTCTTTTTTTTTTTTTTTTTTACCCAACAAGCATAGAGCAGTCTACTGATTTCAAAGTGGCTGCCCTATGTGTGACAAACATGGCAAAGTAGCGCATGGCATGTTCCGGGTCACTTTTTTTATTGTTCTCGATGTATTGTTCTCAGCGATACCTCACATGTGTGGTTCGAATTCTCTTCTGCGCGTGAGTACTGAGGGATCCGGGCACTAAAGGATTTTTTTTCCTTATCTATTTTATTCTTTATTTTACACTGTCCCTTTCATTTTGTCACTTTTATTCCTATTACAAGGAATGTAGATATCGCTTGTAACAGAATACAAGGATAAGGATGACAGGTCCTCTTTTTGGGGAGCTCTAGGGTCAAAAAGACCCCAAATCTCTTCTTTACCTTTAACCACTTCCCCCAAATGTACGTACCTGTACGTCCTCGGGTTTATACTGGGATGGTGAGTGCACCTACAGGCATCATCTCTGTATCATTGTTTTCAACCAGCAAATTCTCTACAAGGTAGAAGTGATCTGAGGGGCCAATTAGCCACTTGAACCTCGATCACTTCTAGGGGTGGTGGAAGGGGGTCCCACTCCTCTCCCCCGCCCCCGTCTCTCCAGTCCCATCGCGGAGGCTGGGAGCGATGCGGCCGTCGGCGATGGCTGTCCTGTACGGAGAGAGAGAAACTGACGTCATTCCCCTCTCTCTGTAACCCTGGAAACCGGGAGCCAAGAGTATTCATCATTTCCTGGTTCCGCCCCCTTTGTTTACCTGTCCACCAATGGCCGGAGAAGCCGCTGATCGGACCGATCTCAGTCTGATTGGCTGCATTGGGGGCTCCATAAAGAGGACCTGTCACAGCCCATGCTGTCACAGGAGATGTTGTTCATCCCTTGTGATAGCAATGAAGTTATTACAAAAAATAAATAAATAAATAAAAAAGTGTAAAAAATATATATTTTTTAAAATAAAATAAATAATAAAAAAAATGAATAAAGCGCACACATATGTAAATGGTGATCGCACCACACATGTGGGGTATTGTCGCGAACGTCAGAGTGACAGCAATAATTCTAGCACCAAATCTCCTGTGCAACTCTAAACTGGTAGCCCGTAAAGGAATTTAAAATGTTGCCTATGGAGAATTTTAAGGTCAGTGGTTTGCTGCCATTCAACGGGCAGGCACAATTTTAAAGTGTGACATGTTAGGTATCTTTTTACTCTGCGTAACATTATCTTTCACAGTATGTAAATAATTGGGCTAACTTTACTGTTTTTTTTCCAAAAAAATTGCGTTTGACATACCGTGTGACAAAAAATTGCAACACACACCATTTTATTCTATAGGGTCTCTAGCAAAAAAAAAATATAATGTTTGGGGTATATTTCTAGCAAAAAAAAGTAGATTTTTACATGTAGGAGCGAAGTGTCAGAATAGGCTTGGGAAGGAGGTGGTTAAAAGCAAATGATAACAAAAATTTTTTTTTTTTTCGCTTTAAAAAAAAAAAAAACGGAAAATTGTATCATACTTACCGTAATTTTCCTTTCCTGGTGCCTATCCATGGCAGCATACTAGTGATAGAGCTCCGCCTCAACTCCACCTTCAGGAACAGTGAATAGCATAAATTAAAAGGTATAGCCCCCCCCATCATTCTCCGTAAATAGGAAAACCGAGGGAGGGATCGTATGCTGCCATGGATAGGCACCAGGAAAGGAAAATTACGGTAAGTATGATACAATTTTCCGTTTTCCTGGTGCCTCCATGGCAGCATACTAGTGATAAATAACTAGCTTACACGGGTGGGATAATGCTTAATCAAAAAATAAAGTTTAATTAGACAAAGACATTGCTGCTTGAACAACTCGTCTTCCAAATTCAACCGTCGTTAGGGCCCCTGGATCAACTCTATAGTGTCTGAGAAACGTGTGCTGTGATGACCAAGACGCCGCCCTGCATATTGTCTCCAATGAGACGTTTGCTCTCGTTGCCCATGAAGTTGACACTGCTCTTGTTGAGTGTGCGTTCACTCTGGAAGGAACATCCATGTTTTGTGCAGTATAGGCTTTTTGAATGGTCTTGACTACCCAGGATGCCAAGGTCCTTTTTGAGGCTTCCTTTCCTCTGTTTTTACCCCAAGGAATCACGAAAAGCTTTTCCGAATTCCTGAAGGCTGCTGTCATTTCCAGATAGGCTTTTAGTATCTTGGGAACATCTAGTTCCTGACACGAATCTGAGAAGACTGGTAATGCCCAAGGTTCACTTAAGTTGTCTGGCGTAGTCACTTTCGGAGTGAAACCTCGAAGAGGCCGTAGCTCCACCCTGTCAGGGAAAAACGATATATGCTCCTCCCCTATTCCCAGGGAGTGCAAGTCTGAAATTCTTTTGCCGGACGTGATCGCCACTAGAAAAACTGTCTTCAAAGTCAGGTTCCATAGCGAAATTTGTTCCACCGGCACAAAAGGGTGTTTGGACAGCATCTCCAGAATCAGAGGAAGGTCCCACTGAGGAAAGGGACTTCTACTTGGAGGACGAATCTTAAGAACTCCTCTGAGAAAGGTGATTACCAGCGGATTATCTGCCCATCTGATGCTGGTTGCCGCTGAAATCGCTGACACCTGAACTTTAAGTGTACTCAAGCCGAGACCCCTGTCTAGGCCAGACTGAAGGAAGGCCAATACGTTTGAAACAGAAGGCGTGATGGGATCAAATTCTTCTGTTTCCGCGTAGGACACAAACCTATTCCAGATCTTAGCATATACGGAATTGGTTGCTGGCTTTCTGGCTTTGAGGAGAGTATTGATGACTTGCTGGGAGCATCCTAAGGATTCAAACCGCCTCCTCTCAACAGCCATATTCGAAGGTTCAGAGTCTGTGGTCTTGGATGGAACCTCCCCCCTTGTGATAGTAGGTGAGGGAAGGGAGGAATCTTGATCGGGGAACATACGCTCATGCGTAGGGCCAACGGAAACCAAGGCCTCTTCGGCCAATACGGAAGGATTGCCAGTATCTGTACTGGTTCCCTCGTCAACCTCAGTAGGAACCTGTAAATTAGGGGACGTGGTGGGAAGGCGTAGCCTGTCGTGAACCGCCATGGGCAGGACAGAGCATCCACTTCCTCCGCTTGCGGGTAAGGGAGACGTGAGAAGAAACTCGGAAGCTTGGAGTTCTCTGGTGTTGCGAATAGATCCACTTGTGGGAGATCCCATAGGCTGAGGATCTGCTGAAAAATGTGCGGATGTATTGCCCATTCGTTGGCATCCTCGAAGTCTCTTGATAAATGATCCGCCACTGTGTTCAATCTGCCTGGTAGATAGGCTGCTCTGAGGGCCACCAGATTCCTTTCTGCCCAGATCATAATGGGCTCTACTTCCCTCAGGAGGGTCCTGCTGCGGGTCCCTCCCTGCTTCTGGATGTATGAAACCGCTGCCCTGTTGTCTAGGCGTAGTAGGACCCTCTGCGCCCTCACCTGAGGAGCTAGTGAGGTTAGTGCCATGAATGCCGCCCTCAGCTCTAGAATGTTGGAAACCAAGTCTTTCACCGGAAAGGACCATCTCCCCTGAATCTGTATTGTTTCGCAATGCGCTCCCCATCCCTGGCTGCTCGCATCCGATGTGATCATGGTCCAGGAATGAGAACCCAGATGGTGAGGTTTGGCGAGATTCTCCGGATCTGTCCACCAATGAAGGCCTCTGCGCATTATCGATGTTATCTGGATCGTTTGCGAGAGTTGACGTGTGCGCCACTGGGACAGGAATCCCGACTGAAAGAACCTCAGGTGCCAATGTGACCATGGCACTAGAGGGATGCAGGAAGACATTGAGCCGATCAGACTCATACATTGTGAAGCTGACATGTAGTCCCTTCCTATGGCATGAAGTGTCTTTTGAATTATTGCTGTTGCCTTCATTTGGGGTAGAGAGACCGTGCCTCTGGCCGTGTTGAATTCTGCCCCTAAGTATACCATCACCTGGGTTGGAGATAGTTGACTCTTCTGCCGATTTACTAACCACCCTAGATCCTTCAGGGTTTGTAGTAGAATGTCCCTGTGGAGAATCAATTTCCGTGGACAGTCGGCTAGGAGGAGGATATCGTCCAGGTAATGATATACTCTTAACCCTTTCTCCCTTAGGGGGGCAAGGGCCGATATCAAGACCTTTGTGAAGACCAGAGATGTATAGTAACGAAGTAGAACTACTTAAGTACTGTACTTAAGTACCGAAATGCGGTATCTGTACTTTCCTAGAGTAGAATTTTTTTCTCCTACTTCTACTTTTACTTCACTACATTTTTTCGATGATTTCGATACTTCTACTCAAGTATTTTTTTTTTTTGTGCTGCATAGTTACTCGTTACTTTTAAAAAAATGACCACTGCCAGAACAGTAGATGGCAGGTTGCATAAAGCTCAAAAAAATGTGTATAATGTCATTTGTAAATCAGCGCATACGAAAATAAAGGCTGTGTATAATAAAAGCTGCTATACCAAATCTTTCCAATAAAAAGAAAATATGAAACAAACAAATAAATGGTGCTACAGCGCTTGAAGTGCATCAAGAAACTACTAACAAACACAGGTTAATCATTTGAAATAATAAAAAACAATATGATGTTCAAACGTTTGACTTCTTTCTTTAATAACTACATAACACAGTACTTGTACTTCTACTTTCAGTACTTGAGTAGAATTTTTTTTTCAAAACTACTGGTACTTTTTACTTTTAGTACTTAAGTAGCACATTTTTTGAAAAAACTACTTGCAATACTTAAGTAAAAAAAATGTTGAATACTTTAGTACTTCTACTTAAGTAACTTTTTCTGCGAGCACTTCTACTTCTACTCAAGTCACTTTTTGATCGAGCACTTGTACTTTTACTCAAGTAGAAATTTCGAGTACTTTATACAAGTCTGGTGAAGACTCTTGGGGATGTGCACAGGCCGAAAGGCAGAGCTTGAAATTGTAGGTGGACATGACCTACTGCGAACCTTAGATATTTTTGGAAGGCGGGAAGTATAGGAATGTGTAGGTAGGCATCTTGCAGATCCACAGATATCAACCAATCCATAGGCTGTACTGTTTGGATTATTGTCTGTAAGGACTCCATCTTGAATCTTTCCAGATGAATATAGCGGTTTAGACCTTTCAAATCTATAACCGGCCTCCAACCCCCTGTCTTCTTCTCCACCAGGAACAGGGTTGAATAGAAACCTGTGAAGCGTTCCCCATAGGGTACCGGTACCGCCGCTTGTTGAAGTTGAAGTGAAACTAGAAAGTCCTTTAAGGCCTGTGCCTTCTGTGGGGATGATGGTAGTGTCGTCTTTTTGTAAGTCGCCCGAGGTGGTTGCTGTTGGAATGTCCAGAAGTGACCGTAACGGATGGTAGAAAGGACCCAAGGGTCCTGGCATTTTGTCATCCAATTTGGTAAGAAGTGGCGAAGTCGGGCTCCCACTGTATCGGTCACTTCTTTTCTGGCGTCAAAAGGACTTTGTCTCCCCTTGTGGGGTAGTGAGATTTTTATTTTTTCTGGATGCCAGAAAGGAAGACTGGGTACCTTTCCAGGGCCTCTTATTGTCCCTGAATGGACGGGTCTGTCTGTAGCCTCTAGAATTTGACTGGCGGAACCTTGAGAGGAAACCCCTTGTTCTGCGTTCCTTCCTATCTTGTGGAAGAATACCAGTCTTTCCTCCAGTGACCCTGGAAATGGCCTTCTCCAATCTTTCACCAAATAGCGATTTACCATCAAAAGGTATTTTGCACCAGCTCTGCTTTGATGCCAAGTCAGCCGTCCAAGGCCTTAACCATAGTGCCCTCTTAGCCATCACTGAGTGGAGCATTGAACGAGAGGCGCACCTAATTGTGTCAATGGCGGCTTCTCCCACGAAGTCTGCCGCTAACTTCAATTCCTCAAGTGACTTGATAATATCCTCTTTAGGGACATCCTGTCGCAGAGCTGTCTCAACGTTGTCAGTCCAGGAATGAATGGCACTTGAGACTGAAGTCAGCGCAATAGCGGGCTTACAAGCTGCCCCTGCGGCCAGATAGCATCTTTTTAGGTCAAGATCAATGCGCCTATCCAATGGATCTTTAAATGAAGTTGAATCTTCCATTGGAAGGGTCATGTTCTTCGCTAGACGCACCACCGCTGCATCCACTACTGGCATGGAGGATAAGGCTTGTATTCCTTCTTCCGGCAACGGATAAAATTTATTCACTCTGTTGAAGGAGAATTTTTTATCTGTCTTACTCCATTCATTCTCAATCACTTCCCTTATTTCTCCCATTAAAGGGAAAGCAACTTGTTTCCTCTTGAGGAAAGGGAAATATGACTTTGACTTAGGCCGGGGTTCCGCTGGTTCATCCCAGGCGATGGCCTGCTTAACCGCCTGAATAAACGGCTGAACTAAAGCAAAGTTGAAACCTGAAGGCTCTTCTTCATCTGAAGATTTGTCCGAATGTTCCTCCGAGGAAGGATCTCTAGTGGCTGGAACTGCGCTAACAGTGATAGCGGAAGGACCTGCGATCACCGGATCCGATTCCTGTGGCTGAGAAGCCTGTGGTATAGGACGAGCTGGGATGGTGGACACCAACTCTGCAATTGAGTCCTTCATTGTTTGTTTAAGTAGATCAACTACTTGGCGGCTCTCCGTGTCACAACTGGCCGCATAATCCCTGAGACAGTCTTTACAGACCAGCTTTCTCGTGAGGGGTTCCGCGCCACAAGACCAGCACTTTTTTCTTGAAGAATAATGTGGTGAAGGAGAGCGATAACGGCTTCTGGATCTTGATCTCTCTGGGTATCTTGAGGAATGTGACCTGCGATCAGGACTGTGGTCATCCCGTCTTCCCGATGATTTTTGAGATCTCTTCGATGGTACTGGACTGTGACAAACCAAAAATAATGGATGTCAGTGGCGCACTCTTTTTTTTTTTTTTTTTTTATACTCACGAAAAGTTGGTCCCATACCTATTACGGTCAGGTGGATCTTGGTTTCGTGAGGAATGACTCATGGTAAGGGCAAAAGGATCAGCTGAAAAAGGAAGAATTATAAAAGAAAAACATGTATACAAATAAACATATACATATATATAAAGGAAAGGTAAGAACGACAGCCTGAAATTACCTACCGAGTGAGAGCAAACGAAAGGGGTCTGCAGGGCAAGGCTAGCTGAAACCGAAGACACCACCACTCTAAACTTCCTGCCTTAAATACCTCAAGCTCCACCTCCACCTGAACCGAGGTACCAATAGGATACAGGAAAGCCTTTAATCGGATTCCCCCCCCTTCTTTTTTTTTTTTTTTTTTTGGTACCGCCTCTTTAAGGGAACAGCCAATTTATGCTGTCTCTAATCCATTGACAAATTTAGCTTCCCCAGTCTGTTTCCTGATATAACCCTATGTAGAAATTTTTCTTGCCTGTTTTAAAGTAACATTAATCTATATTTTTAGTTGACCTTTCCCCTTTTTTTTTTTTCAAGACCACGGCAAAATGGCCGCCGGGATCTCTACCGCGCATGCGCCGCCGTCGCGAAGTTACCGCGCATGCGCAGCCGCCGCCGCAACCCGACGTGTCGCCGCAACGCTGCTCCCACCGAAAAAATGGCCGCATCGGGAGCCAGTGCGCATGCGCGACCGTCGCGTCATCACAGCGCGACCGGCGCGAACTGGAACACGAGGACGCCACGGCCCCCGACATGGAAACCCACGGCAGAAAAGAAAAAAGGATACAAGGCAAAAGCTCCCAGGTACAGCTTAACAAAAGCAGACATATAAAAATGAATAAATAGCGGATAATTTCTACCTAAAGAGGAGCCAGTACAGGAAACAAACACACCATAGTAGACAAAACAGAAAAGCCAGGACAGACTGCTGATCCTTCTGCCACCATAACTTCCACCTCATATGTAATGATTTTCATATACATACTTATCAACACAGGTGTATCTATATACGCATATGCATATAAATATATTTTTAGAAAAGACGGCATAATTGTTCCACGTTAGGAAACGCCGTTACTCACAGACCCCAGAAGATCCACAGAAGGGGTTCCCAGTCTTATTAGCGCGTTTAGCGGCCCAAGAACAGGGACTGCACACGGGAGAGGCTGAACCCGGTGGAAGCTGCCCGTTTTCACAGGCAGAGGTAGGGACATACTGCTGCAATCTTCACTGTTCAAGAGGTATGAGGAAAAAAAGGAGAATGATGGGGGGGGCTATACCTTTTAATTTATGCTATTCACTGTTCCTGAAGGTGGAGTCGAGGCGGAGCTCTATCACTAGTATGCTGCCATGGAGGCACCAGGAAAATGTATTTCCAGCCTGGACTGGAAGTCACGTCATGATGTCGCTCTGGTCCTCCAAGGTTGTAGAGTGGATGAAAGAGTACTGACTGTTTGATGGGTTATGGGAGCAGCTGGCCGCACCGTCAGATCATTTCTCAGGTGAACTGGCGAAAACCATAAGCCCGAGAAACACCGGCCAGTGTTTCATGAGCCGCTTGGAGCGGTTTCATGAGAAAGCCAGGTACTGGGGTTATGGATGATATTTTCAGCTATAATCCCGGTAAACCACTTGCAGATCACAACGGATATATACGTATTGCGGTTGGCAAGTTGTTAAAATAGATCTCATATAAGCTTTAAAACGCTAATGTCATGTTATGCAGCTTTTATTAACCCCTTACTTACTGGGCACCTAAACCCCCTTCCTACCCAGGCCAATTTTCAGCTTTGAGGGCTGTCACTCTTTGAATGACAATTGCACGGTCATGCTACACTGTACCCATATGACATTGTTTTTTTGTTTTTTTTCACAAAAATACAGCTTTCTTTTGGTGGCATTTAATCACTACTGGGGTTTTTATTTTCTGCTAACAAACAAAAAAAAGACCAAAAAAAAAAAAACAGTTTGTATAGTTTCCATAAAATTTTGCAAACAGGCAATTTTTCTCCTTCACTGATGTGTGCTAATGACGCCGCATTGATAGGCTGCACTGATGGGAACTGATGAGGTGGCACTGGCAGACACTGATCAAAAGGCACTGATGTGGCTGCACTTATAGGCAGCACAGATGGGCACTGATGATCACTGATAGGTGGCACTGATGGACACTGGTAGGTGGCACTGATAGGCAGAGCTGAAGGGAACCGATAGGTGGCACTGATGGGCACTGATGATCACCTATAGCTGGCACTGATGGACACTGATGATCACTGATAGGTGGCACTGATAGGCAGAACTGAAGGGAACTGATAGGTGGCACTGATGGGCACTGGTAGGTGGCACTTTTAGGCAGCACTGATATGTGGCACTAATGAGGCTGCACTGAAAGGTGGCACTGATAGGCAGAACTGAAGGGAATTGATAGGTGGCACTGATGGGCACTGATGATCACTGATAAGTGTCACTGATAGGCACTGGTAGGTGGCACGTAGTGTAGGGTGACCAGACGTCCCCGGTTTCCGGGGACAGTCCGCGGATTGAGGACACTGTCCCCGGTCCAAGTCTGTCCCTGGTTTTGTCCCCGGATTCAGGGCCACATTAATGTAGACAGGGCATTCCATGCTGGCTGAGAAACAGCCTGGTGGCTCAGATGCAGACGCCCCACTGCCGCTCCTGCTGCTGTTCAGCGGAAGAGAAGCAGAACTAAAAATTGACTGTGTGGAGGGCTGAGAATGGGAGATGGGGAGATGAGTAGATGGGGGGGAGTACTGTTTGCAGGGCCGTTACAAGGGGTGAGCGGAAGGGACGAGTGCCCTGGGCGGTACCATTTAATAGAGGAGGGGGGGCGCAGATGAAGTGCCGCCACACCATCGGCTTTATATCTGCAAGAATGTGCCGAGTGCGCTGCTGTTCTCGGTACAAGCCTGGAACAGCAGAGCCCTTCCCTGTCAGTGGAGATACTTCACAGTTCAAAGCGCCGGCTTTGTATGACGTCACTGAGACGCTGGCCAGAGGCGGGATGGCAGAGGACCGATGCCAGGGCTGAAACTTAGAGGAGGAACCAAGTGTGTATCCCACACAGGGGCAGACTGACTATTAGTGTGCTCAGGCATTGCCCATGAGAGGCTCAGTCCGCCCCTCCCTGACGGTGGTTTTCTGCAGCGCTCGGAGAGGAGAGAGCAGCGGTAGTTGCAGCAGTAGCCTCTCTGGGCACTTCTTCCCCCGGGAAATTCAACTCAGGGGCGGGGCCACAATCCACATCCCCACCATGGAGAGTGCACTGCAGACCAGATCGGTCTTGGAGCTGGTAGCAACCTGTTTGCAGCACAGCAGCAGGTTAGTGTGTGATGGCCAGCCTTCTGCCCAGTAGTTCAGTACAGGGCCGGAGTGGGACTCATTTTCAGCCCTGGAGTTTCATGACTTAGACCGGCCCACTTTAGTTCATGACTGACTATATTAAAATAATGTAATTAAAACCTCCGAATATAAGTTTGCAAAGGTGGACTGTTCTCTATTCTCTACAGCCTTGTAATTCATTGTATTTTTCAAAAAATATTTACAATTCAGTGCAAATTCAGTAGCCTAATGCCCCGTACACACGTGCAGATTATCTGCAGAATTTTGTCTGCAGACTTACCTTTTCTATGTAGTGCAAGGGCCTGCCGGTTTGCATACAAATTTAAAGTGTTTAGGTTTGACCTCATATTATATCGTTTTGGTAAGTCTGCAGATAATCTGCACGTGTGTACGGGGCATAAGGCCTCTTTCACACGGCCGCTCCGGTTTTTTTTGTCCGCTGTGGCACTTTTTTTTTTTTTTTTTACGGACACGGATGACACTTGTGTGATCCGGTCCGTATGTCTGCATATCATCCTATCATCCTATCCGTTTGCGGATGATATACGGACATAATGCATGTCTATGGGGTACAGGGGGAGATGGTTAGAGGCTGTGGACATGGTACAGGGAGAGATGGTTAGAGGCTGCGGGCACGGTACAAGGGGAGATGGTTAGAGGCTGTGGGCATGGTACAGGGGGAGATGGTTAGAGGCTGTGGGCATGGTACAGGGGGAGATGTTTAGAGGCTGTGGGCATGGTACAGGGGGAGATGGTTAGAGGCTGTGGGCATGGTACAAGGGGAGATGGTTAGAGGCTGTGGGCATGGTACAAGGGGAGATGGTTAGAGGCTGTGGGCATGGTACAGGGGGAGATGGTTAGAGGCTGTGGGCATGGTACAAGGGGAGATGGTTAGAGGCTGTGGGCATGGTACAAGGGGAGATGGTCAGAGGCTGTGGGCATGGTACAGGGAGAGATGGTTAGAGGCTGTGGGCATGGTACAAGGGGAGATGGTTAGAGGCTGTGGGCATGGTACAGGGAGAGATGGTCAGAGGCTGTGGGCATGGTACAGGGAGAGATGGTTAGAGGCTGTGGGCATGGTACAAGGGGAGATGGTTAGAGGCTGTGGGCATGGTACAGGGAGAGATGGTTAGAGGGTGTGGGCATGGTACAAGGGGAGATGGTCAGAGGCTGTGGGCATGGTACAGGGAGAGATGGTTAGAGGCTGTGGGCATGGTACAAGGGGAGAGATGGTTAGAGGCTGTGGGCATGGTACAGGGAGAGATGGTCAGAGGCTGTGGGCATGGTACAGGGAGAGATGGTCAGAGGCTGTGGGCATGGTACAGGGAGAGATGGTTAGAGGCTGTGGGCATGGTAGAGGGAGAGATGGTCAGAGGCTGTGGGCATGGTACAGGGAGAGATGGTTAGAGGCTGTGGGCATGGTACAGGGGGAGATGGTTAGAGGCTGTGGGCATGGTACAGGGGGAGATGGTTAGAGGCTGTGGGCATGGTACAAGGGGAGATGGTTAGAGGCTGTGGGCATGGTACAAGGGGAGATGGTCAGAGGCTGTGGGCATGGTACAGGGAGAGATGGTTAGAGGCTGTGGGCATGGTACAGGGAGAGATGGTCAGAGGCTGTGGGCATGGTACAGGGAGAGATGGTCAGAGGCTGTGGGCATGGTACAAGGGGAGATGGTCAGAGGCTGTGGGCATGGTACAGGGAGAGATGGTCAGAGGCTGTGGGCATGGTACAGGGAGAGATGGTTAGAGGCTGTGGGCATGGTACAGGGGGAGATGGTTAGAAGCTGCCATGCCTTGCTAGGTTTTATTTGAGTTTGAGGGCTCTGAAGTCACATCTCAGGGCAAAGGATGGTAACTTCTATCCGAGGTTTCTCTCACAGGTCTATAGTAGGGATGGGCCGAACAACCCCCTGTTTGGATTGCACCAGAACTTTCGAACATCGCGAAAGTTTGGAACCGAGTAACAAACCCCTGTGAAGTCTATGGGACCAGAACTGGAAAAGTGCCCATTTTGAAGGTTTATATGCAAGTATTTGGGCATACAATTGTTATGGGGGTCCGGGTACTGCCCTTGGGGACATCAATCAATGAAAAAAAAGTTTGTAAATGTAATGTAATGTCATTTTTAAATGAGCAGTGTTTTATTGATGCCTAAAGTGAATGCATCAAAATGAGAAATAACAACAAAAATGAAAAATTCCTTTAAATATAATGCCTGGGGGGTCCTCTTAGTCTACCTGTAAAGTGGCGCATCTGTAATGTGTATAGAAGCTGCTGCAGAAATAATTGCATTTATAAAGCAAAAACAATTATGACATTTTTCCTGCAAGCTTTCTTTATTTTGAAGGCAACGGCTTGAGAGATTTCTTGGATAAATTCTGGTATCTCTCCCGTAGACGTTGGATAGAAGTAACTCACAGAAATATACTGCGGTAAATGCGCAGTAACGCACAGAAATATACTACATTACACAGCATGTAACGCACAGAGATATACTACGTTAAACGTGCACTACGCACAGAAATATACTGCTGTAAACATGTGATAACACATTGAAATATACTGCATTAAACAGCACGTAACGCACTGAAATATACTGTGTTAAATGGCATGTAACGCACAGAACATACTGCGCTAAGCGGCACGTAAGGCACTGAAATATACTGCGTTTAAACGGCATGTAAGGCACTGAAATATACTGCGTTTAAATGGCATGTAACGCACATAGATATACTGCGTTAAACGGCATGTAACGCACATAAATATACTGCGCCAAACAGCACGTAACACATTGAAATATACTGCATTAAACAGCACGTAACGCACAGAAATATACTGTGTTAAATGGCATGTAACGCACAGAACATACTGCGCTAAGCGGCACGTAAGGCACTGAAATATACTGCGTTTAAACGGCACGTAACGCACTGAAATATACTGTGTTAAATGGCATGTAACGCACAGAACATACTGCGCTAAGCGGCACGTAAGGCACTGAAATATACTGCGTTTAAACGGCATGTAACGCACTGAAATATACTGCGTTTAAATGGCATGTAACGCACATAGATATACTGCGTTAAACGGCATGTAACGCACAGAAATATACTGCGCCAAACAGCACGTAACACACTGAAATATACTGCATTAAACAGCACGTAACGCACAGAAATATACTGCGTTAAACGTGCACTAATGCACAGAACTATACTGCGGTAAACGCCATGTAACGCACAGAAATATGCCGCGCTAAATGGCACGTAACGCACTGAAATATCAGAATTTCAGAAAGACCAGTGACATCACTGAGAATAGAGCCTATTCATTCACTAGAGACCAGTGCATCACTGAGAATACAGCCTATCCATTCACTAGAGACCAGTGACATCACTGAGAATACAGCCTATCCATTCACTAGAGACCAGTGACATCACTGAGAATATATCCTATCCATTCACTAGAGACCAGTGACATCACTGAGAATACAGCTCATCCATTCACTAGAGACCGGTGACATCACTGAGAATACAGCCTATCCATTCACTAGAGACCAGTGACATCACTGAGAATAGAGTCTATTCATTCACTAGAGACCAGTGACATCACTGAAAATACAGCCTATCCATTCACTAGAGACTGGTGATATCACTGAGAATACAGCCTATCCATTCACTAGAGACTGCTGACATCACTGAGAATACAGCCTATCCATTCACTAGAGACTGCTGACAGCACTGAGAATACAGCCTATCCATTCACTAGAGACCGGTGATATCACGGAGAATACAGCCTATCCATTCACTAGAGACCGGTGCCATCACTGAGAATACAGCCTATCCATTCACTAGAGACTGCTGACAGCACTGAGAATGTAGTCTATCCTTTTATTAGAGATCACTGACATTGCTGAGCCCTTGGACTCTCCTGTGCTATAGTGGTTGAGTGGTGGGAAGGCTCCTTGATTCTTGTGTGAGTTAAGTTGACCCGTGTGTAGCACATAGTTGTGGAACCAAAATAAACTTGGCCAACGTCATTGGTCGATGTAGAGGTGGAGACAACTGTATCCTTGGTCTTGGGTTCCCTGGTGATGGGTGGGTTGTCATAACTGGCTGCAAAGGCTTTGGTGCAGAGTGTGGATGATCCACAGGTGGTGCCCATGCTGAACCAGCGCACACCTGGGATTGATGTCATCCCCGCTCAGCCAGTCAAAACAGCAGAAGATCTGAACCCAGAAGAAGACAGGTAAAGGATGTCAGCAGCTGACGAGTCCCACTCTAAATAGCACATATAAGGCTTGGTTTACACTGCCGTGACCTGAAAGTCGCATGACTTATAGTGCCACTTTGCCAGGCAACTTGAAGTGACTTGAAGCAACTTCACGGAATACCTGGGTAATCTTCATGTATGTCAGAACCAAATCACATCAGTTAACATGAGGATCCGACTTAGAGGTGACTTCCATTAAAGTCTATGGCCACAAGTCGTATAGAACTCACCTTGAAGTAGTACAGGAACCTTCTCTAAAAGTCAGAGTGACTTCAGAAGTGCTAATTAAGACAGCTCTCATTGACTAAAATGGGATTTCACATGTCACGCGACTTGAAGTCTCACAAATTAGATCACAAGTGGCGGCAGTATGAACCGAGCCTAAGTCAGAAAAGGATGAAAGAAAGCCTGGAAGCTGATTGGTCACTATAGACAAGAGGAAATGATCTTGTTAGCACACTTAGCCTCCCATTGATTTCAATGGGGCTTCTGCCTGCATCTAGCCAGGAAGTCCCGCTGGATCTTCCGCATATAATCACTAACATCCCTAATCCCAAACATGAATGGGGCCTTATGCCATAGGGTCTCATGCACATGTGCAGAAAAAATGCTGTTGTTAAAGAAGGCTGGTGTCTTTTTTTTTTTTATAAATTCCCCCACATTGATAAATGTTGCTGCCTATTCATATATCCAGGTAGATAAGTAGGATGAAGCCATGACTGGTCACCTCGGTGGACCTGACAACAGTTGTTGTACCCTTTGTATGCCCTATAGTCACTTACTATCATATTAGTATGGTGCATAGTGCAGAAAATATACTGTATACATCAGAAAACTCATACATAATACACAGACCGGTGGGCACAGGACTGCATAATACACAGAGCGCTGGGCACAGGACTACATAATATACAGGAGGGTGTTAGGCATAGAGTACAAGGTTCATAGGCTTGCTATGCACAGAGGACACTTCTACCTCCACATCCATAGCTGCACCCTTCTCTCACAGATTATCTCTGCAGCCACCTGTTAGCCCTTCCCCCACAATAGCTAAACTCTCCATCTCTCCATGCTGCTGTATCAGCTCTGACCCCTGCTCACCCACTGCCATCACCTGTGTACAAGCAGTCAGTGCTGGGACAAGGTAATTTGGTGCCCAGGGCGAAGATGGAAAACTGCGCCCCCCAGACCCCCACCCCCCCCACCAGACCCCCCCCCCCCCCCCACCCCCGTGTAAAGAAAGATTCAGTGTCAGTTTAAAACAAGAGAATACTTATAACAGCTCCCAATTTACGCAATAATAACCCACAGCATTCGGATCAGTTTCTGCAACAATGATCCCCAGCAATGGCACTGGCCCTGGGGGCTCTCCCCCAGCTCAGGCATAGCAGAGGCTTTTCCCTGCCACACATTCCAGAGTCAGGTGGAGAAACAAAAAGATAGGCAGGGGAAGCAGAGCCCAGACTGGACTGACAGTGTGATCGGGTCCAGCCCTGGGAGGAAGGGACATGAGTGGGGTTGTCCCCAGACACAGCATAGGACAATGGGTGGGTTCTCTCCTCTCATAACAGGACCCCTCACCTGTGGAGGAGCTGCGCACTGTGAGAGTATATACTGTCCTCAGTTGTACAGACATGCCCTCCATGTACACATCACCTTCAACCCATGTCAGCCCGCTCCTCTTCAACTTGACCCTTTCCATATGAAGGAGGAGGAGTGGAGTGAAATTTAGGACAGAAGCCTCTCATGGGGCCCCCTAATGGCCCTGGGCACTGCCCTGGTGCTCTAATGGTCAGGCCATTCCTGGATATCTGTACAGTGACTGCTATTCCATAAAACTGATATCTGTACACTGAGTGCCACTCAATGTACATATATAAGTGTTATATATAAGGAATAGCACTAAGAGTACAGATATCAGTGTTATAAGGAATAGCACTAACAGTACTGATATCAGTGTTATATATTGGGAATAGGACTCACTAAGTGCTATTCCCTATTTATAACACTGATCTCTGTACAGAGTGCTAATACCTGTGACTGTACTCTGAGTGCTATTCCCTATATATAACACTGATATCTGTACACTGAGTGGCACTCACTATACAGTTATCAATACAGAATACAGTGTATACAGAAATCAACACTCTATAGATTAAAGCAGAGTGATATACTGAACTACTGGGCAGAAGGCTGGCCATCACACACTAACCTGCTGCTGTGCTGCAAACAGGTTGCTACCAGCTCCAAGACCGATCTGGTCTGCAGTGCACTCTCCATGGTGGGGATGTGGATTGTGGCCCCGCCCCTGAGTTGAATTTCCCGGGGGAAGAAGTGCCCAGAGAGGCTACTGCTGCAACTACCGCTGCTCTCTCCTCTCCGAGCGCTGCAGAAAACCACCGTCAGGGAGGGGCGGACTGAGCCTCTCATGGGCAATGCCTGAGCGCACTAATAGTCAGTCTGCCCCTGTGTGGGATACACACTTGGTTCCTCCTCTAAGTTTCAGCCCTGGCATCGGTCCTCTGCCATCCCGCCTCCGGCCGGCGTCTCAGTGACGTCACACAAAGCCGGCGCTGTGAACTGTGAAGGTCCTGTCAGGGGGAGTATCTCCACTGACAGGGAAGGGCTCTGCTGTTCCAGGCTTGTACCGAGTGCAGCAGCGCACTCGGCACATTCTTGCAGATATAAAGCTGATGGTGTGCCGGCACTTCATCTGCGCCCCCCCCTCCTCTATTAAATGGTACCGCCCAGGGCACCCGTCCCTTCCGCCCACCCCTTGTAACAGCCCTGCAAACAGTACTCCCCCCCCCCCCCCCCATCTACTCATCTCCCCATCTCCCATTCTCAGCCCTCCACACAGTCAATCTTTGGCTCTGCTTCTCTTCCGCTGAACAGCAGCAGGAGCGGCAGTGGGGCGTCTGCATCTGAGCCACCAGGCTGTTTCTCAGCCAGCATGGAATGCCCTGTCTACATTAATGTGGCCCTGAATCCGGGGACAAAACCAGGGACAGACTTGGACCGGGGACAGTGTCCTCAATCCGCGGACTGTCCCCGGAAACCGGGGACGTCTGGTCACCCTACACTACGTGCCACCTACCAGTGCCTATCAGTGCCACTTATCAGTGATCATCAGTGCCCATCAGTGCCACCTATCAATTCCCTTCAGTTCTGCTTATCAGTGCCACCTTTCAGTGCAGCCTCATTAGTGCCACATATCAGTGCTGCCTAAAAGTGCCACCTACCAGTGCCCATCAGTGCCACCTATCAGTTCCCTTCAGTTCTGCCTATCAGTGCCACCTATCAGTGATCATCAGTGTCCATCAGTGCCACCTATAGGTGATCATCAGTGCCCATCAGTGCCACCTATCGGTTCCCTTCAGCTCTGCCTATCAGTGCCACCTATCAGTGATCATCAGTGCCCATCTGTGCTGCCTATAAGTGCAGCCACATCAGTGCCTTTTGATCAGTGTCCGCCAGTGCCACCTCATCAGTTCCCATCAGTACAGCCTATCAATGCGGCGTCATTAGCACACATCAGTGAAGGAGAAAAATTGCCTGTTTGCAAAATTTTATGGAAACTATACAAACTGTTTTTTTTTTTTTTGGTCTTTTTTTTGTTTGTTAAGCAGAAAATAAAAACCCCAGTAGTGATTAAATGTCACCAAAAGAAAGCTGTATTTTTGTGAAGAAAAAAAAAACAATGTCATATGGGTACAGTGTAGCATGACCATGCAATTGTCATTCAAAGAGTGACAGCCCTCAAAGCTGAAAATTGGCCTGTGTAGGAAGGGGGTTTAGGTGCCCAGTAAGTAAGGGGTTAATAAAAGCTGCATAACATGACATTAGCGTTTTAAAGCTTATATGAGATCTATTTTAACAACTTGCCAACCGCAATACGTATATATCCGTTGTGATCTGCAAGTGGTTTACCGGGATTATAGCTGAAAATATCATCCATAACCCCAGTACCTGGCTTTCTCATGAAACCGCTCCAAGCGGCTCATGAAACACTCGCCGGTGTTTCTCGGGCTTATGGTTTTCGCCAGTTCACCTGAGAAACGATCTGACGGTGCGGCCAGCTGCTCCCATAACCCATCAAACAGTCAGTACTCTTTCATCCACTCTACAACCTTGGAGGACCAGAGCGACATCATGACGTGACTTCCAGTCCAGGCTGGAAATACATTTTTTTTTTTTTTTTTTTAAAGCGAAAAAAAAATTTGTTATCATTTGCTTTTAACCACCTCCTTCCCAAGCCTATTCTGACACTTCGCTCCTACATGTAAAAATCTACTTTTTTTTGCTAGAAATATACCCCAAACATTATATTTTTTTTTTGCTAGAGACCCTATAGAATAAAATGGTGTGTGTTGCAATTTTTGGTCACACGGTATGTCAAACGCAATTTTTTTGGAAAAAAAACAGTAAAGTTAGCCCAATTATTTACATACTGTGAAAGATAATGTTACGCCGAGTAAAAAGATACCTAACATGTCACACTTTAAAATTGTGCCTACCCGTTGAACGGCAGCAAACCACTGACCTTAAAATTCTCCATAGGCAACACTTTAAATTCCTTTACGGGCTACCAGTTTAGAGTTGCACAGGAGATTTGGTGCTAGAATTATTGCTGTCACTCTGACGTTCGCGACAATACCCCACATGTGTGGTGCGATCACCATTTACATATGTGTGCGGGAGTAACGTATGACTTCGCATTTCTGTGTAAGCTAGGAGGGACGGGGGCGCTTTATTCATTTTTTTTATTATTTATTTTATTTTTAAAAATATATATATTTTTTACACTTTTTTATTTATTTATTTATTTTTTGTAATAACTTCATTGCTATCACAAGGGATGAACAACATCTCCTGTGACAGCATGGGCTGTGACAGGTCCTCTTTATGGAGCGATTTAGGATCTATTAGACCCCAAATCTCTCCTCTGGCCCCCAATGCAGCCAATCAGACTGAGATCGGTCCGATCAGCGGCTTCTCCGGCCATTGGTGGACAGGTAAACAAAGGGGGCGGAACCAGGAAATGATGAATACTCGTGGCTCCCGGTTTCCAGGGTTACAGAGAGAGGGGAATGACGTCAGTTTCTCTCTCTCCGTACAGGACAGCCATCGCCGCCGGCCGCATCGCTCCCAGCCTCCGCGATGGGACTGGAGAGACGGGGCGGGGGAGAGGAGTGGGACCCCCTTCCACCACCCCTAGAAGTGATCGAGGTTCAAGTGGCTAATTGGCCCCTCAGATCACTTCTACCTTGTAGAGAATTTGCTGGCTGAAAACAATGATACAGAGATGATGCCTTCAGGTGCACCCACCATCCCAGTATAAACCAGAGGACGTACGGGTACGTACATTTGGGGGAAGTGGTTAAAGGTAAAGAAGAGATTTGGGGTCTTTTTGACCCTAGTGCTCCCCAAAAAGAGGACCTGTCATCCTTATCCTTGTATTCTATTATAAGCGATATCTACATTCCTTGTAATAGGAATAAAAGTGACAAAATGAAAGGGACAGTGTAAAATAAAGAATAAAATAGATAAGGAAAAAAAATCCTTTAGTGCCCGGATCCCTCAGTACTCACGCGCAGAAGAGAATTCGAACCACACATGTGAGGTATCGCTGAGAACAATGCATCGAGAACAATAAAAAAAGTGACCCGGAACATGCCATGCGCTACTTTGCCATGTTTGTCGCACATAGGGCAGCCACTTTGAAATCAGTAGACTGCTCTATGCTTGTTGGGTAAAAAAAAAAAAAAAACGCTTGAAAAAATGTTTTTTTCCCATACAGGTGTATGTCAGAGGTGTGACTGGGGCCTTCATCATTTCACAAACTATGGAATGCTTTGAAGGCAGAAATGAGCAGTTAGCACACGTGCAAAAATGAAAATACATAAACAGTGAAGGTGTTAAAATGACCCTTAAAATGACTATCTGAGCACTCACCCCTCCCCCTCTCTGAAAGTAGCAGATGCTCGTGTCTGCAGACACTACACCCCCACTGAGCCCCATGTGTAAGCTCCCTCTTTCAGACTCCCCAGCATCCCCCACATACAAGTTAAAAGTTGAAATAGGACTAAAAACAATTTTTTTCCCATTTAGAATAGTGTAAGGGAGGGATATAACCTCTGTCAGGGTTACTTTGCCATCTGTGTCCCCATTGGGGAGATTTCCCTTCACTTCCTGTCCCATAGCCAAAAACAGAAGTTAGAGAAATCCCCCAAAATGACATAATCCCAGGGTGTCACCAGAACTAGTGTCCCCATTGGAAGATTTCCCAGCTAATTCTGCTTCTAGTGACAACCCAAATATTGGAATTTTCTTTCACTTTGGGTGATAACGGTAAACATGAAACACAAATAGGGTGAATATCCCTAAAGGGGGCACACACAGCGATAAAAACCTAACAGGTGTTCTAATCCCTCTCCACTCCATGCAAAATTAAAAATAAAAACATTTTCCTTTATTTATATTTTAACTTTTTGGCAAGAAATGAAAAAAAAAAAAAAATTGGCAGTAAAAGGGTTAATAAATGAAAAAGGGGGAAGGCATTGGTTTTACAGTTAAAGGTTTAAAAATAAATGAAATATATAGTGTGGTAGTGAAAGGGTTAAAAGCTGAAAGGGGAAAAAATGGATTGGCATGTAAAGGGTTAAAATGGAAAATAATTGATTTGTAAGAATGATCAAATAAAAGAGAAGCGGGAAAGAAATGAAAATATTTGATTTTGATTTTGATTCTAGGGAGGATTTATAAGGCTCTATTCACTGTGTTATAGGAATACAGACCTTTATTTCAGCCATGGGACTGTAAGGGTTAAATCTCAATCAAAATAACTGTCACTTCCAGAAAAACATGTTATTACAGGAGCCGTATCCCTATTAGATCTGTATACTGAGCCTACAGGCTGAATTCACACAGCTCACAAACAAGGACGAGGCTCCTTTAAGAAAAATCGTCAGTTATTTTTTTTGCTGAGTCATCATGAGTCACATGACCAGACCTCAGAGCTCAGCCTATATAAGGAGCTGCTGCAGGAGAGAATGTTCTGTAGACAAGTGTTTGCTGACCAGTGAAGACCTGTCTATATCTCTGCTGATTCAGCTGAGATATTTCTTGCGATTTCATTGGATTTGATTTCATTTGAATTCAATTTCATTGTGATTTTATTGTTGTACGTTTAAAGCGTGTTTCATTATTCTTAATAATGAACCAATTTAAATGTAAACAGATTGTTTCTCTGAAAAACACCAAAGAGAAACCCACCATAGGAAGAGCAGCTATGGAAGGAGGAATCAGTGACCAGCCTGCAGATACTCCAACCAAGAAGCCCTCCAAAATGAAGAAGGCTCGGGCTTTTGTGCGCGGCTGCTTCAGAGCCGTTGTTAGATCTATTGGTTCTGGCCGTAAAGCCAATAGACCTCACCGAAATACAGACACTGGGATTGGTAAGTATTGTGGATATTGATAGATACAAGATAACTGACACCCTTTTATTGGATCCTTCTTTTCTATTGATGACAGGTCACCCCCCTCCCCCCATATGTACACCTGTATAGGGATTGCCATGAATATTGATGACAGGTCACCCCCCTCCCCCCATATGTACACCTGTATAGGGATTGCCATGAATATTGATGACAGGTCACCCCACTCCCCCATATGTACACCTGTATAGGGATTGTCATGAACATTGCTGGCTGTTGTCTTGTAAACAGCAATCTGCAGATTTTTTAATCAAGAGCAACAAACTGTAAATCTTGGAACTTTCACTCCCCCCCCCCCCCCCCCCCCCAACTCTCTCTCTCTTCACCTGTTAGCTGCCAACTGATTTTTTTTTTTTTTTTAAACTGTCAGTGTGAAGGAGACCTGCATGGTACCAGGGATCTGCTAATCTCAGGTGCAATGCTTTTATAGGCTCCTAAAACAAAAATAAGTAAATGTACATTTTTTTAACTACTAAAAATTGCCATTTATTATTCTTAGCTAAAAGGTGAAGGAATCCTTTATGGTCGGCTCAGATTAAGTGTTAGCTCTCTATTTATTTTCAATGTACACAAAATCAGACACAATGGAAGAGTTTTATTTTTATTTTTTGAATAATTATCATTTTTATTTTAAATAATTGTGATGAGTTTTATACAGTATCTCACAAAAGTAAGTACACCCCTCACATTTTTGTAAAAACTGTTATTCTATCTTTTCATGTGATGAAAAAAATCTGAAGAAATGACACTTTGCTACAATGTAAAGTAGTGAGTGTACAGCTTGTATAACAGTGTAAATTTGCAGTCCCCTTATAATAACTCAACACACAGCCATTAATGTCTAAACCGCTGGCAACAAAAGTGAGTACACCCCCTAGGTGAAAATGTCCAAATTGGGCCCAATTAGCCATTTTCCCTCCCTGGTGTCATGTGACTCGTTAGTGATACTCAGTTAAAACCCTCTTCATATCCCCCCACAGCACTGCCCCCTTCACCCCCCCCCACCCCCACAGCACTGCCACCTTCACATTCCCCCCAAAGGAAAACCCTCTTCATATCCCCACACAGCACTGCCCCTTCACATTTGCCCGGCAGCACTGCCCTCTTCACATCCCCCCCGCCTCCTTTACATTCCCCCCACAGCACTGCCCCTTTAACATCCCCCCTGCCCCCTTTACATCCCCCCCACAGCAATGCCCCTTTAACATTCCCCCTGCCCCCTTTACATTCCCCCCACAGCACTGCCCTCTGTGGGGGCACTGAATTTTTCTCTGTATAATTTGATGTTGTAGGAAGAAAATATATATGAAATGTAGACGACGGTGCTAAATCTGATTTTTCTTTTCTATTGCAGATGAAGGCGGAAATTTATTGCAGACAGAGCCCATGCAACAGGCCTGCCCCAGTGAGCAACACCGTGACATACACATTGACGGCCAAGCAAAATGTGATGTACACATTGAGACGCCAGAAGAATGTGACGTTCCTGTTGAGACTTCAGCAGAATGTGGCATTCCCACTGAGACTCAGGCAGAATGTGACATACCTGTTGTGACTTCAACAGAATGTGACGTTCCCGAGACTCCAGAAGAAAGAGACATTCATGTTGAAACTTCATCACAATATGACATTGACATTGAGACAGCTCCAGAATGGGACATTCACAATGGTACTCCTCCAGAAGGTGATGTTGAGAATGAGACTTCTCAAGAATGTGACGTTCAGATTGAGACTTCTCCAGAATTTCACCATCACAATGAGTCTCCTCCAGAATGTGATGTTCCCGCTGAGACTTGGGCAGAATTTGATATTCCCGCTGAGACTCCGGAAAAATGTGATGTTCCTGCATACACTTCGGAAGAATGTGATGTTCCCGCTGACACTCCGGAAGAATGGGATGATCACATTGAGACTCCAAAACAATGTGACATTTACACTGAGACATCTCCAGAATGTGATGTTCACAATGAGTCTCCTCCAGAATGTGACCTTCCCGCTGAGACTTTGGCAGAATGTGACCTTCCCGCTGAGACCCCGGGAGAATGTGATGTTCCCGCATACACTTCGGAAGAATGTGTTGTTCCTGCTGACACTCCGGAATGTGATGTTCACGAAAATAATCCACCAGAATGTCATGTTCACTTTGAAACTTCACCAGAATGTGACATTCACTTTAAAACACCACCAGAATGTGATGTTCACGTTGAGGCTGTAGCACAATGTGACGTTCATGTTGAGAAACCTCCAAAATACCAGGGGAGCCATGGGATCACCTCCCCTAGTGAAGATGGGGGCAAGCTTAAAGAAAAGGATACGCAGATACTGGTGGTAGGGGATTCAGTTATTAAAGGGACAGAGAGGGCAATCTGCCAGAAAGACCGTGATCAACGAACAGTATGTTATTTCCCGGGTGCACGAGTTCGGGACATTGCAGAACAGATGGACAAATTGTTGGATGGGGCTGGGGAGGACCCAGCTGTCATGGTACATATTGGCACCAACGACAACATTAGAAGATGGAGCGTCCTACAAAATGATTTTAGGGCCTTAGGGGCTATATTGAAGAGAAGGACCACCAAGGCAGTATTTTCAGAAATACTGCCTGTACCTCGAGCCACAACAAGGAGGCAGCAGGAGCTCAGGGAGCTTAACAGGTGGCTGAAGAACTGGTGCAAGAAGGAGGGTTTTGGCTTCATGGAGAACTGGACTGACTTTTCAATTAATTATTACCTGCTCTACAGCAGGGACGGATTTCACTTAAATGAACAGGGTGCAGCTCTGTTAGGAAAGAAAATGGCCAAAAAGTTGGAAAAAATGTTGAATTCACCAAAATGTGATATTCACGTTGATACTTTTCCAGAATATAATGGTCCCGTGGAGGCTCTGGCAGAATGTGACATTCCTGCTGACACTCCAGCAGATTGTGATATTCCCACTAGGACTGCAGCAGTATGTGAGGATCTCGTTGAGACTCCAGCAGAATGTGACATTCCCATTGAGACCTCAACAGTATGTGACATTACCGCTGAGACTCCGGTAGAATGCGACATTCCCGCTGAAACTCCAGAAGAATGCGACATTCCTAATCAGACACCGTCAGAATGTGAAGTTCCCATTGAGACTTCGGAAGAATGTAAAGTTCCCACTAAGACTCCATCAGATTGTGACATTCCCACTGTGAATCCGGTAGATTGTGACGTTCCCACTGAGACTACGACAAATTGTGATGTTCCTGTTGAGACGCAGACAGAATGTGAAGTTCCCATTGAGACTCCAAAAGAATGCGACTTTCTCAATGAGACTCTACCACAATCCGATGTTCACATTGTGACTCCACCTGCATGCGACATTCACATTGCGACTCCACCAGAATGTGATGTTCATGTTGAGACTTCACCAAAATGCCAGGAGAACATCTCCTCAAGTGAAGTTGGGGCCACAGTTACAATAAAGGATCGGCAGATACTTGTGGTAGGGGACTCAATCATTAGAAGGATAGAAAGGGCAATCTGTCACAAAGACCGCTATCGCCGAACAGTATGTTGTTTACCGGGCGCTAGGGTTCGGGACATTGTAGATTGCATGGACAGATTGTTGGATGGGGCTGGGGAGGACCCAGCTGTCATGGTACATATTGGTACTAACGACAATGTTAGAGGAAGATGGAACGCCCTACAAAATGATTTCAGAGACTTAGGGACTATATTGAAAAAAAGGACCTCCAAGGCAGTATTTTCAGAAATGTTGCCTGTACCTGGAGCCACACCAGAGAGGCAGCAAGAGCTTGGGGCACTTAACAAGTGGCTGAGGAACTGGTGCAGGAAAGAAGGATTTGGGTTTCTGGAAAACTGGGCTGACTTTTCATACCGTTACTGGCTCTATACCAGGGATGGACTGCACTTAAATGAGGAAGGTGCTGCTCTATTAGGAGAGAAGATGACCAAAAAGCTGGAAGAACTTCAAGTTGAGACTCCACCAAAATACCAGAGGAACCATGGGAACAACTCCTCCAGTAAAGATGGGGGCAAGGATACAGGAAAGAATAGGCAGATTTTGGTGGTAGGGGATTCATTTATTAGAGGAACTGAGAGGGCAATCTGTCACAATGACCGTTCTCGCCGAACAGTATGTTGTTTACCAGGCTCTCGAGTTCGGGACATTGTAGACTGCATGGACAGATTGTTGGATGGGGCTGGGGAGGACCCAGCTGTCATGGTACATATTGGTACTAATGACAAAGTTAGAGGAAGATGGAACGCCCTAACAAGTGATTTCAGAGATTTAGGAGCTATATTGAAGAAAAGGACCTCCAAGGCAGTATTTTCAGAAATACTGCCTGTACCTCGAACCACACCAGAGAGGCAGCAGGAGCTTAGGGAGCTTAATAAGTGGCTGAGGAACTGGTGCAGGGAGGAGGGGTTTGGCTTCATGGAGAACTGGGCTGACTTTTCAGTCAATTACCATCTCTATGGCATCGATGGAATGCACTTAAATGGGAGGGGTGCAGCTTTTTTGGGAGTGAAGATGGCCAAAACGTTGGAAGAAATTTTAAACTAGGTGTCAGGGCCTGAACTTGAACCTGGGACCTTTGTTGTATCTGGAAAACGACTATTCTCGCTGAGCTTGTTTACCAACTACAGCTCTGTTTGATCATTACCTTCTATATATGCTATATATGCTACTGGACCCTGGCTTGCTCACCTCCTGGTGGGGCAATCCTGAGGACAGCGACCTGGTACTAAAACGCAGCAAACCCCATCTCCACCATCAGGAGCTCTGGTGAACACCAGTTAGTACTTAGACTTCGTACCTCAGGTGAACCCATGTCATCTGCCAGGGTGACCTGCTTCTATACCTATGCTGCTGTATGGTGGGAGTCCAACTACTGCTATAGCTACTGGTCTCAGAGCCTGACCTGTGATTGTGTCAGAATAATCTGGCTCAAAAAATGGAGACCGCTATAGCAAATGTATGTGTGTGTGTGTGTGTGTGTGGTAAGTTTAGTGGTGTGCTGTGTGATTAGTTTAGTGGTGTGCTGTGTAATTAGTTTAGTGGTGTGCTGTGTGATTAGTTTAGTGGTATGCTGTGTGGTTAGTTTAGTGGTGTGCTGTGTGTTTTGTGGTGTGTTGTGTGGTATAATTTATTATTGCAAACGTGTGTTGGACCGGCTATAAGGGGAGGTTGGAGGCCGGTACTTTTTTCAGGTGTGTGTTGGACCAGCTATAAGGGGAGGTTGGAGGCTGGTATTTTTTCAGGTGTGTGTTGGACCAGCTATAAGGGGAGGTTGGAGGCTGGTATTTTTTCAGGTGTGTGTTGGACCGGCTATGAGGGGAGGTTGGAGGCCGGTATTTTTTCAGGTGTGTGTTGGACCAGCTATAAGGGGAGGTTGGAGGCTGGTATTTTTTCAGGTGTGTGTTGGACCAGCTATAAGGGGAGGTTGGAGGCTAGTATTTTTTCAGGTGTGTGTTGGACCGGCTATGAGGGGAGGTTGGAGGCCGGTACTTTTTTTTCAGGTGTGTGTTGGACCAGCTATAAGGGGAGGTTGGAGGCTGGTATTTTTTCAGGTGTATGTTGGACCAGCTACAAGGGGAGGTTGGAGGCTGGTATTTTTTCAGGTGTGTGTTGGACCGGCTATGAGGGGAGGTTGGAGGCTGGTATTTTTTCAGGTGTGTGTTGGACCAGCTATAAGGGGAGGTTGGAGGCTGGTATTTTTCTCAGACAGGTTTGGTACAGCCTGTAATGGAAGGTAATTTTACATATGACTGCAAATCTATGTAACCAAAACCTCTGTTTTAAATTTAATGATTGAACTAGTTTAGACTCAGAATGTTTTTTTTACTCTGTATGTCACAATTTGGAAATGACAATAGAGTAGAGTTAGGGACCGCACTTTTCAGAGGGGCCTTGACGTGGCAGTGCGGCTTCACATATATTTGCAAATGTATCCAACATAAATCCAATACAAATTGCTGAAACATTTTAGACTTTTTCTTATTTTGCTGGCTGGCTGCCCATGCGCACCTTACTTTAACCACTTCAGCCCTATTTTGCGATTCGGCACTGCGTTACTTTGATGAAAAATTGCGCGGTTGTGCGACGCTGTACCCAAATACAAATGATGTCCTTTTTCCCCCACAAATAGAGCTTTCTTTTGGTGGTATTTGATCACCTCTACGGTTTTAGGATTTTGCGCTATAAACAAGAAAAAAGCAACAATTTTGAAAACAAACAACATATTACTTTCTGCTATAAAACATTCCCAATAAAAAAAAATTAAAAATCTAATTTTTTTATCAGTTTAGGCCAATTTGTATTCTGCTAAATATTTTTGGTAAAAAACAAATCCCAAAAAGTCTATTTTAATTGGTTTGTTAGTTATAGCGTTTACAAACTACTGGATAGATTTTTGGAATTTTTATTTATTTTTTTGTTTTTCTTAGTAATGGCGGCGATCAGCGTTTTTTAGCGGGACTGCGACATTGCAGCGGACAGATCGGGCCCCTTACTGACATTTTTGACACTTTTTGGGGACCAGTGACATTAAAACAGTAATCAGTGCTAAATAATATACACTGTTACTGTATAAATGAGACTGGCAAAGAAGGGGTTAACAACGGGGGTGATCAAAGGGGTTAATGTATGCCTAAATGTGATTACTAACTGTGTGGGGGAAGGTTCTGTGACAGGCACAGAAAGATCGGAGTTTCAGCTTATCTTAAACTCCTGATCTCTCCCTGCCTGTCTGACAGAAGACTCGCCTGCTTTGTTTACATAAGCAGGCTGCTCTTCTGTCAGTTTCTGTCTTCTGTCAGATCGCGAGAGACCGGCAGTAATCGTCGCCACTCCTCCCATGGCCCGCCTCCCGCTGTGTCCAAACACAGCAGGAGCGCGGCTCCGGCGGCGTGCATGCGCCACTGAGACCTCGTACACAAAATCACGTAGGTCTAGGCGATTTCGCGCAGCCGAGCCGCCCTGCCACAGTAACAATGTGGTGGACGGTCGGCAAGAGGTTAAGCATCACATTTTAGTGTTGTGGTAATGTGCATTACCGCAATGTAGGTGGACACACGTTCCATGCATTAGCATGTTGGAGTGCCATCCATTGTCTATGGTAACCCAACACATTAACCCAACGCACCTCTGACACACATGCATTGCAGAGCAGCGTGTTGCACTCGGAAATAATGGCGACTCTGATTTTTTGTCTCTTTAGGTGTGTTGGCAGTCTGTTCAATTGAACACAATGCTCCAGAATAAACAGCTGTGAATCCAGTCTTGTAGCTAGTAATAAATTGATCAGAGGGGGTGCAACTCCGGCAACAGAAAAACATTAAAGTGGAACTGCACTCTCTCAATCAACATTGACTGTTTTAACCACTTGCTGACCAACCACAGTACATGTGCTGCGGCTGGGCAGCACGTGCAGGCAAAATCAAGTACATATACACCATTCTGCCTGCTCCATTTTAGGGGCATGCAGAGCGCCCCCCCTGCTGGTGGGAGATAAAGTGTTTTGAAAGCTGGTGGATTAAGGTTGGCGGTTGAGGAAACTTTCAAAAAAACACAATGTAAATAGGAGGGATGTTTATTTGCAACTTTGTTTTCAACACGATCTTTCAATTCTATTTCTTTAGTAATGGTATTGATTAACATTTATTCAATTTTTATTGATTGTTATTATCATCACTGTTATAAATTTTATTGGTTAACATTTTAACATTTATTGGATGTCTATTTTTTTGGGCAATTATATATGTTTTTAAGACATTTACCAAGGTGACTAGGGAAGACTATAGTTTGTATTTCCTAAATCAATTTCTCTTACATTAAAATAAAAAAAATGAGGGCTACAAGTTTTAGCTGGAGATGGGCTTTCATCTTTTATCTCTCACTAACCATCCATTTAAAATTAAATGTTCATCTAAGACTACCCTGTCCACAGGGTGACAACAGTGCAAACGGAGAAAGGGGAAAAACAAAAACTTTGTTACATAGTTTGGAAAGAGAAACAGGCCCATCTAGTTTAAGAAATATTGATAGTAAAGGGTATGGGCGCTACTTCTAATATATGTTGGTATATTTAACACTGGTATGTGATGATGTATCTGTTATAGTGTTATTGGTGTGACATATGGTAAACATATAACAACACACTTATACAGACACGGCATACAATATGATATAGCTGTAAAGTGCTCTCGTGCTCAGTGCCACAAAATTATGATATGTAAATAAATTATGTGATAACAAATCCTGTGAAAAGGTGAAATCCTTCTGTGGTATAATAATATAATAAATATATAAATAAATAAATAAATAAAGTGCTGCAGTGTCAAACCTGTGAAAAGGTGAATACCTACTGTATAGGTACAAAGTATGATAAATAAATATAGTGCTACAGTATTATAGGTAAAAAATAGATATATAAATAAATATATATATATATATATATATATATATATATAAATATCTCCAGATCAAATATGTCCAAAGTCCCAATATTATGTGCTGAGATGGGCTGTCAGCCACATTACTCTTTGAAGGTGCTGTAGTGCCAAACCAATCCAAAGAATAAATCTAAGTATTAACAGTTTGTGATCCTTTTTAGGTGTTTGTGATATCCCAAGTATATGAGAAGCCAAAAGAATAGGTGAGACGGTGGTACTGTGCTTATCTCTTACTTGGCTGTGCTCTGTGCGGTGATGCAGTGCCCCTGTAAGAATTGCACTCATAGCAATGCTTTACCCTGTAAAGGGGTAGCAAGCTCTGCACAGCTAATACTGTAGCACTATATTTATTTATCATACTTTGTACCTATACAGTAGGTATTCACCTTTTTACAGGTTTGACACTGCAGCACTTTATTTATTTATTATATTCTTATACCACAGAAGGATTTCACCTTTTCACAGGATTTATTATCACATCATTTATTTACATATCATAATTTTGTGGCACTGCTTTACAGCTATATCATATTGTATGCCGTGTATGTATAAGTGTGTTGTTATATGTTTACCATATGTCACACCAATAACACTATAACAGATACATCATCACATACCAGTGTTAAATATACCAACATATATTAGAAGTAGCGCCCATACCCTTTACTATGAATATTTCAAATTTAGACTTCTCACTTGGGTGAGAAGTATTCTAGGAGGCTGCAAACTTCAGGATTATATCTTTCTTTTAGCATTTTTCCTAGTTGCGCGGGATTACCATATCATCATCTAGTTTAAGCACTTCCCGACCGCGCTACAGCCAAAACACGGCTATAGCGCAGAAGTCCGGTTCTTTGAGGGGGTCCATGGATGTCATCCCAGAACCCTGCCCTCTGGGGCATACATCAGGCACGCTCTGCGACCGCTGTGTCCTTTGGACACAGCTGATCCCAGATCAGAGTAAAGGACCATGGGATCTGTTATGTCCAATCACAGCTGATTACACATAAACAGGTTTACCGGTAATCAGCTCTCCTTTGCTCACGCGCTGTGTCTGTGTTCGAAAAGGAGACCTGATAACCAGCAAGTCTGTAAGTACATTGTTTACACTGAGAATCAAGGTCAGTGCCATGATTATCTATGCAGCCCCATCAGCGCCCCTCAGTGCAGCCTCATCAGCGTCCCTCAGTACAGCCTCATCAGCGCCCCTCAGTGCAGCCTCATCAGCGCCCATCAGTACAGCCTCATCAGTGCCCATCAGTACAGCCTCATCAGTGCCCATCAGTACAGTATATCAGTACAGCCTCATCAGTGCCCATCAGTACAGCATATCGGTGCAGCCTCATCAGCACACGTCAGAGAAGAAGAAAAATTACTTATGACATGGTATATGGATGGTATATGGATATACAGGATGATATATAAGAGAGGTATATGGATGAATAGGATGGTATATAAGAGATGTATATGGATGTACAGGAAGGTATAGAGAGTGTGTGTGTATATATCTATACACACACACTATCCTGCCAAAAGCATTGGGACACCTGCCTTTACACGCACATGAACTTTAATGGTATCCCAGTCTTAGTCCGTAGGGTTTAATATTGAGTTGGCCCCCCTTTGCAGCTAAAACAGCTGCAACATTTCTGGGAAAGCTGTCCACAAGGTTTAGGAGTGTATCTATGGGAATGTTTCACCATTCTTCCACAAGAGCATTTGTGAGGTCAGGCACTGATGTTGGAGAGAAGGCCTGGCTCGCAGTCTGCGCTTTAATTCATCTCAAAGGTATTCTATCAGGTTGAGGTCAGGACTCTGTGCAGGCCAGTCAAGTTCCTTCCCCCTAAACTGGCTCATCCATGTCTTTATGGACCTTGCTGTGTGCACTGGTGTGCAGTCATGTTGGAACAGGAAGGGCCATCCCCAAACTGTTCCCACAAAGTTGGGAGCATAAAAAAGTGTCTGAAATGTCTAGGTATGCTAAAGCTTTAAGAGTTCCCTTCACTGTAACTAAGGGGCCAAGCCCAACCCCAGAGAAAAAAAAAACACAGCATAATCCCCTCTCCACCAAATGATTTGGAATAATGGCGAGTGTTCGGATACATTCAGGTCTCATCGCTACATCTCTATAGAAGTGTGTCCGATGTTTCCCTTGTATCAATACAATCTCCACCTGTCCACATTCCAGAAATGTAGGCTTATCAGAACTAATGAGTGTAACCTACAGTCCTCCAGGTGTGCAGACCCCCCACTTGGAGGAGGAATGGACCACCCTATGAAAGATTCAGATATTCTCATATCCTTATCACAACCAGAGTTGTCAGGTCGCTGTCTCTGCACAGCTGGCTGGTGTCTGTGTTGAGCCAATGATGTGAAAAGGAGAAAATGGCTGACTACAGATGACAGGGCTAGGCTGGGCTGCCATTAGAAATGATGGGGCACTGGAGAGCTGACCAGACAGCTCCACGTATCCACAGGCAGCCTCTGTTGGCGCCCCCTGCTGACCAAATGGGAAGTACTGCGTGTACCCCCTATTGATGGTCCTGACAACAGGTGATCTGTAGTATTTGCAGACTGGGCCAGAGGGTGGCCTGGAGTATTGGTAGAATGGAGGATGACCTGAGATATTGTCCATATATACTGGAAAATGAACTGAAGTGTAAATGGACGAAATTGAGGGGTGGTCTGGAGTATCCGCAGATAACTGGGGTTGACTTGTAGCAAAGACATTGTTAATAGATAAGACTTTACCTCCGACCAGTGCAGCTGATTAGTATTGATCCTCAGAGCTTCCAGTGGTGCCTTGGCCTTGGATCTGTTCATGGTGACCAGTCTTTTTTGAGCCCCGGATTCTGCCTTTTGGGCACTCCGCTTCTCCTTCCTGTGATCATTCCTATTCTTGCACCTTCACTGGCTGTGCCCTTTTATTCTGGCCTTCCACAAACAACTATCCTTACCAGAAACAAGATGTAAGACAAAGAAATAACTCTGTTATAAAACATAAAAGTAGGCCAATCATATCCATTTTTCAAGTTAAAGAAAATAGAACCACTTCACATCAGGTGCCTCCATTTGTGTTCCCCATAAATCGGGAACCCCAATCAGAGTACCTTCACATATCAGTTGCCACCACATATTAGATGCCCCCATCAGAATATTACCTTAGATCAGTTACCCCAATCAAGGTGCCCCTTTATTACAGGTGTTCCCTTAAGACTGTCCCCTTACATCCAGCATCCCCATAACAGTGCTACCTTATATGAGGTGTCCCCATAACAGTGCCCTCTTACATCAGGTGTCTCCATAACAGTGCCTCTTTTCTTTTACATCAGGTGTCCCCATAACAGTGCCCCCTTACATCAGGTGTTCCCATAACAGTGCCCCCTTACATTAGGTGTTCCCATAACAGTGCCATCTTACATCTGGTGCCCCCTTACATCAGTTGTCCCCATACCAGTGCCCCCACACATCAGGTGTCCCCCATACCAGTGCCCCCTTACATCAAGTGTTCCCATAACAGTGCCCTCTTACATCAGATGTCCCCATCAAAGTACCCCTAGAAATCCATACCCCAATCAGAAAATATCTTCATGTATCAATTGCCCCCTTCAATGTGCCCCCCATATATCAATACCCCATAGGGGTACCCCTGTAATACAGCCTCCCCATAGACTAGCTGCCCCATTACATAAGGTGTTCCCATCTTATGTACACCCGTAAAGCAGGAGCCTCATCAGAATACCTTCATACATTGTTTATCCCAAACAGAGCATCCCCATAGATCAGTTACCCCCATCACTGTGCCCCCTTACATCAGGTGTTCTTCTTCACAGTGCCCCCTTATATCAGGAACCCCAATCAGAGTACCCCCATAGATCAGTTGCCCCATCAAAATACTCCCATAGATCAGTTTCCCTCATCAGAGTGCCTTCACAAATCACTTGCTCCATCACAATGCTCCCATAGATCAGTTATCCCATCAGAATGTCCCCTTAGATTAGTTGCAGCCTTAGATTATCCATCAGAGTACATACACTATATTGTCAAAAGTATTGGGACACCTGCCTTAACACGCACATGAAATTTAATGGCATCCCAGTCTTAGTCCATAGGGTTCAATATCGAGTTGGCCCACCCTTTGCAGCTATTACAGCTTCAACTCTTCTGGGAAGGCTGTCCACAGGGTTTAGGAGTGTGTCTATGGGAATGTTTGACCATTCTTCCACAAGAGCATTTGTGAAGTCAGGCACTGATGTTGAATGAAAAGGCCTGGCTCCCTGTTTCCGCTTCAATTCACCCAAAAGGTGTTCTATCGGGTTGAGGTCAGGACTCTGTGCAGACCAGTCAAGTTCCTCCACCCCAAACTCGGTCATCCAAAGACTGGGATGAAATTAAAATTCATATGTGTGTAAAGTCATGTGTCCCAAAACGTTTGACAATATAGTATATATAGATTAGTTGCCCTCATCACAGTGCCCCAATAAGATAGGTTGTACTGACAAATCAGTTGCCCCATCACAGTACCCCCATCAATTTGTTGCCCCATCAGAGTACATATATACATTAGTTGCCCCATCACAGTCTCCCCATAGATTACTTGCCCCAATCACATTGCCCCCATAGAGTAGTTGCCCTCATCACAATGTCCCCATAGATCAGTTGCCCTATCATAATGCCCCATCAAAGTTTCCCCCATAGATTAGTTGCCCCCCATCACAGTGTCCCCATTGATTAGTTGCCTCATCATAGTGTCCCTGTAGATCAGTTGCCGCCCATCAGAGTACCCCCATAGATGAGTTGCCCCCCATCACTGTGTCCCGATGAATTAGTTGCCCCCATCCAAGTACCCCCATAGATCAGTTGCCCCATCACAGTGCTTAGTGTAACTGTAGGAAAAATCCCTATAGCCTGACAGGAAGGAGGTAGGAACTAGCAGGAGAAACGTGCACACAGCATGCATGTGAAGTCATTGGTTGCTAGGGATGCTGGCATCCCTAGCAACCAATGACTGCTGCTCACAGGACCAGGACCTGTGGTGGTCCACCATGTTAGTGAAGGCTTTATGAACCTATGAGCCTGTGCAGGAGGTGGAGCAAGGGAGTTTATGTGGGAGGAAACTCCTCTAATCTCTCGGCATATGAAAGAAGATAGGAGAATTCAGACTGAGGAGTGGGTGGAGCAGAATAGTTGGAGGAGGGGTGGAGGAGTATGATGTAATTCCTCTACTGTAGTGTTGTGGGGGAGGTGATAGGAGCAGGGGCCTGCAGCTGTCACCTGTGCCCTGCCCCTGAGCATAGTGCCCGGGTCATGTGACCCTTCTTCCCCCCCTTGTCTTGGCTCTGCTTCCAGTTATATGCTCTATTGATCTACTGCAGGGGTGGGGAACCTTTTTTCTGCCAAGGGCCATTTGGATATTTATAACATCATTGAATTAACTCACCCCTAATGCGATGGCTGGAGGTGAATGATTTTAGCTGGTATTGATGATGTTGCTACTTGTAACTGGTTTTCCAGGTTTGCGTCTGTCAATCTGGAGCACAGTTGACTCTTTGCTATGGTAAGTTTTGAAAAGAACTGCTAGTGGGTACTGCTGGCTGGTACTGCTGGCAGGTACTGCTGGTTGGCACTGCTGGCTCAGGCTGGTACTGCTGGCTCAGGCTGGTACTGCTGGCTCAGGCTGGTACTGCTGTGGGAAATGCTGGCCATAGTTTCCCCACCCCTGATGTACTGAACATACTTCACCCAGTCCATAGATCTGCTGCTCTGTATGTACAATCACTCATGCCCAATACTTGCTGAAAAAGTGAAAATTGGAACAGGAAACAAAGGGGAAAAAAAAGAAATAAGGTGGAACATCGCATGCCGCTGTGACAAACTTTCACCATATCAGTTAGTCTGCGTTCACATTTGCACGTTCGGATAATGCGCACAGAAATGCACATTTCCACACAATCCCGGAATATGCAAAAAAATGTGCGTCATGCTGGTAGCACTATTTATTGTAAATGGCACCCCAAATGCCAGAAGATAATGCATGCTTTGCAACATGCAAAAACACGCAACAAATGTGGCAAAATGCATGATAAAAAAACCATACTAGCCGAAACATGCCATGCGCTACTTTGCCACGTTTGTCTCGCATAGTACAGCCCAATGAAATCAATAAACTGCTCTATGCTTGTCGGGCAAGAAAAAAGCTTGAAAAAATGGGTGCTTCCCATACAGGTGTATGTCAGAGGTATGACTGGGGCATTCATCATTTCACAAACTATGGAATGCTTTGAGGGCAGAAATTAGCAATTAGCACATTGGAAAAAATGGAAAATGGAATAAAATTAATAAAAATGTCCAGCAGTAAAGGGTTAAAATGACCCTCAAAATAACTTTTTGAGCACTCACCCCTCCCCCTCTCTGGAAATAGAAGATGCTGGTGTCTGCAGACACTACATCCCCACTGTGCCCCATGCTTAATAAGCTGGACCCTCTTTTAGACATACCTGCCAACTGTCCCATTTTTTCCGGGACAATCCCGGCAAATAGGAGCCTGTCCCAGGTATTTTACATTGTCCCTGTTAATCAGGGACAATGTGAATCATTTAAAAAAAAAAAAAAATTTTTTTTGTGCCACACAGTGTCGCTCTCACCCCAGCTAGGAGTTGTAGTTCTGGCAGCAGGTTGTCTCTCTCTCTGTGCCCGCTCACTCTTCCCGCCTGTCGCAAATTTAACGTGTCACCGAAGGCAGGGTGTCAGCATGGTGCACTTTCCAAAATCCGCCAGCAGGGGGAGGCAGAGCACCTTCCGACAAGCTGGAGGCCTCACACTCCATTAATTACTACTATCAATAATGTTTTTTTATAGATATCATTTATACACCTGTTAATTGATACATATATATAGTTTTCTAGCTCTAGATAAATGTGTGTACATATCCGTGTATGTGTATGTGTGTGCATATATATATATATATATATATATATATATATTGCTCAAAAAAATGAAAACAGACCTCAATCCTCAATGGGAAAAATCTCATGCTGGATATCTATACTGGTATGGACTTGGTATGTGTTAGGATAATATGGACTGGGTAATGTGTTAGGATCTATACTGGTATGGACTATACTGGTATGGACTCTGTAATGTGTAAGGATGGTATGGACTGGGTAATGTGTTAGGATAATATGGACTGGGTAATGTGTTAGGATCTATACTGGTATGGACTCTGTAATGTGTTAGGATGGTATGGACTGGGTAATGTGTTAGGATCTATACTGGTATGGACTGGGGAATGTGTTAGGATCTATACCGGTATGGACTGGGTAATGTGTTAGGATCTATACCGGTGTGGACTGGGTAATGTGTTAGGATCTATACTGGTATTGACTGGGTAATGTGTTAGGATCAGTGTTGGTCATGTAACCTAAAAAAAGTAATTAGTTATAGTTACTAGTTACTTCTCCCAAAAAGTAACTGAGTTAGTGACTGAGTTACAGCAGTAAAAAAGTAACTAATTACCAGGGAAAGTAACTATTGCGTTACTTTAAAAAAATATTTAAATATGTAAAATAACTTATATGCCCTTGTATGCGTGGTATTTGGTTAGTGGTACCTGCGTGGTATTTGCTGAGAGTGGCACTGTGGTACCTGCGTGGTAAACTGCTGGTGTATAGGGTGGATGGGTAGGTGTATTTGGGGGTCAGTGGGTGTATAGGGTAGGTAGATAGGTGTATATAGGGGTCAGTGGGTGTATAGGGAGGGTGGGTAGGTGTATATAGGGGTCAGTGGGTGTATACGGTGGATGAGTAGGTGTATATAGGGGTCAGTGGGTGTATACGGTGGGTGAGTAGGTGTATATAGGGGTCAGTGGGTGTATAGGGTGGGTGAGTAGGTGTATATAGGGGTCAGTGGGTGAATAGGGAGGGTGGGTAGGTGTATATAGGGGTCAGTGGGTGTATACGGTGGGTGAGTAGGTGTATATAGGGGTCAGTGGGTGTATAGGGTGGGTGGGTGGGTAGGTGTATATAGAGGTCAGTGGGTGTATAGAGTGGGTGGGTAGGTGTATATAGGGGTCAGTGGGTGTACAGAGTGGGTGGGTAGGTGTATATAGGGGTCAGTGGGTGTATAGAGTGGGTGGTTAGGTGTATATAGGGGTCAGTGGGTGTATAGAGTGGGTGGGTAGGTGTATAAAGGGGTCAGTGGGTGTATAGGGAGGGTGGGTAAATGTATATAGTGGTCAATGGGTGTATAGGGTGGGTAGGTGGTGGTGGCTGATGGTGGTGCGGTGCACTGTGGGGGTCTGAGTCCTGAGTCCTCCTGTCTTGACTGTCTGTTACTGACTGTCTGTTACTGAGCTGGTGGAGATGCTGCCTGCCTGGCTGCTGGTGGAGATGCTGCCTGCCTGCTGGTGGCCAGCACACTGGGGTCTGTCTGTGGCTGCGTCCTCCTCCTCCAGGCCTGTGCTGTTGCTTCTTTCTCTCTCATTGACTGAGGCCAGTGCTGCGGACAGCGCTGGCCTCAGTCATAGAGGAGAGGAGGAATTACACTACTGCCATCTAGTGGCGGTAGATGTAATTGCGGTAACGCAGCCAAAGTAATTTCAACTGCATTACCTTGACGGGACAAGTAGTCAGTTAGATTACTCGTTACCCTCTAAAGTAACTGCGTTAAGTAACGACGTTTACTTTAACGCAGTTACTTCCATCACTGGTTAGGATCTATACTGGTATGGACTGGGTAATGTGTTAGGATCTATACTGGTATGGACTGGGTAATGTGTTAGGATCTATACTGGTATGGAGTGGGTAATGTGTTAGGATCTATACTGGTATGGAGTGGGTAATGTGTTAGGATCTATACTGGTATGGACTGGGTAATGTGTTAGGATCTATACTGGTATGGACTGGGTAATGTGTTAGGATCTATACTGGTATGGACTGGGTAATGTGTTAGGAAGGAAAGGATGCTAACATTGTTTTATGTAAATGAAAATGATCACCCTACAGAGGGCTGAATTCAAAGACAGGTGAATAAAGTGTGAAATATGCTCAGGTGTGACCATACAAAAAATCAGGGGATATGGTATACCTGCGCTATGGAGTTATACCAACAATTCATCACCCCTATTTAGTAAGGTGCAGTGCTGCATACAGTTGAGAGCAGTGCTGCATACAGTAAGGCACAGTGCTGCATACAGTAGGAGGCAGTGCTGCACACAGTATGGGGCAGTGCTGTATACAGTAGGAGGAAGTGCTGCATACAGTATGGGGCAGTGCTGCATACAGCATAGTTGCCAACATTTGAAAAAAAATTTCCAGGGACACTTTGCAGCACAGCTATCAATTACTTACCACACCCAGTGCTGGGACAAGGTAATTTGGTGCCCAGGGCGAAGATGGCAAACCCCCCCCCCCCCCCCTTGTAAAGAAAGATTTAGTGTAATTTCAAAACAAGAGAATACTTAAAACGGCTCCCAATTTACGCAATAATAACCCACAGCATTCGCATCAATTTCTGCAACAATGATCCCCAGCAATGGCACTAGCCCCAGGGGCTGTCCCCCAGCTCAGGCATAGCAGAGGCTTTTCCCTGCCACATATTCCAGAGTTAAGCCCCGTACACACGTACCGATTGTCGGCCGACCGATTGGCCGTCTTTTGTCCCCGGGCTGTCCTGTCCGCTGAAAAGTGCAAAAGACTGCACACGAATTTTGTCCGCCGACTGCAGAAGTGATGTCATGTGATGGTTAACTTTCCCTGTGTTTTTTCTTCTCTGAGCATGCCCAGTCTTGCAAATCTGCTGTCTGTCGGCCGAATTCTGTACTGACTGGCGAACACTGACTGGCGAACGTTCTGGTGTCGGCATACCAAAATTTTAATGCTTGCACGACAGATTCTGTTCGGCCGAAAGTGCGCTGTCAGCTGTCGGAAGCATCATACTAACAAGCCTACAATCGGCCGATCGGTCGTCAGCCGAATCTTTTCGGCCGACAATCTGCACGTGTGTACGGGCCTTTAGGTGGAGAAACAAAAAGATAGGCAGGGGAAGCAGAGCCCAGACTGGACTGACAGTGTGATCGGGTCCAGCCCTGGGAGGAAGGGACATGAGTGGGGTTGTCCCCAGACACAGCATAGGACAAAGGGTGGGTTCTCACCTCACATCTCCTCTCATCACAGGACCCTTCACATGCGGAGGAGCTGCGCACTGTGAGAGTATATACTGTCCTCAGTTGTACACTGTGCCCTCCATGTACACACCACCCCCAACCCATGTCGCTCGCTCCTCTTCAACTTCACCCTTTCCATATGAAGAAGGAGGAGTGGAGTGAAATTTAGGACTGGGGCCTCTCATGGGGCCCCCTAATGGCCCCGGGCACTGCCCTGGTGCCCAAATGGTCAGACTGTTCCTGGATATCTGTACAGTGAGGACTATTCCCTATATATATATATATATATATATATATATATAACTGATATCTGTATACTGAGTGTATAGATATAAGTGTTATTTATAAGGAATAGCACTAAGAGTACAGATATCAGTGCTATATATTGGGAATAGCACTCACTAAGTGCTATTCCCTATAACACTGATCTCTGTACAGAGTGCTAATACCTGTGACTGTACTCAGAGTGCTATTCCCTATATATAACACTGATATCTGTACACTGAGTGGCACTCACTATACAGTTATCAGTGTGCACTCAGTGTATACAGAAATCAACACTCAGCCTGGATGGTATAGATTAAAGCAGAGTGATATACTAAACTACTGGGCTGGCCATCACACACTAACCTGCTGCTGTGCTGCAAACAGGTTGCTACCAGCTCTGAGACCGATCCACTCTGCAGTGCACTCTACATGGCGGGGATGTGGATTGTGGCCCCGCCCCTCAGCTGAATTTCCCGGGGGAAGAAGTGCCCAGAGAGCCTGAGGCTACTGCTACAACTACCGCTGCTCTCTCATCCCTGCCAGCACCAGAGTCCTCTCAGTCCTCTCCCAGCGCTGCAGAAACCACCGTCAGGGAGGGCGGACTGAGCCTCTCATGGGCAATGCCCGAGCGCCCTAATAGTCAGTCCGCCCCTGTGTGGGATACACACTCAGTTCCTCCTCTAGATTTCAGCCCTGGCAGCGATCCTCTGCCATCCCGCCTCCGCCAGCCGGCCGGCGTCTCAATGACGTCACACAAAGCCGGCACTGTGAATTGTGAAGGTCCTGTCAGGGGGAGTATCTCCACGGGAAGGGAAGGGCTCTGCTGTTCCAGTCTTGTGCCGATTGCAGGAGCACACTCGGCACATTGTTGCTGATATAAAGCCAATGGTGTGTACAGTCATACACACAGACAGTGTACTCTGCCGACACTTCACCTGCGCCCCCCCTCCTCTATTAAATGGTACCGCCCAGGGCACCCGCTCAGGGCACCCGCTCCTTCCGCCCACCCCTTGTACCGGCCCTGACCACACCCACTTCCCTGAAGCTCCGCCCACTCCACATAATTAATCTCCGCCTACTTATCAGATTATAGGGTCTACTTCATAAAGAGAGAATTACAGGAAATTGAAAAGGGAATTGAAAACTTAAGGCCAAAGTAGCAGAGTTGGAATAATTCTCCCATTCAGCTGCACTACTTCTGCCTAAAGTTTAAAATTCTCATCACAATTCTCTGCAATTCTAAAGTGTGAAATGTGCTCAGGTGAGACCATAGAAAAAATGGAATATGTAAATATAAATAAAGTGCAAGGTGTAAATAAGTATGATTATACTATCTGGTATAATTAGGTTTTATTGTACTTATTTACACCTAATACTTTATTTAGATTTACATATTCCATTTTTTGTATGGTCACACCTGAGCACATTTCACACTTTATTCACCTGTCTTTGAATTCAGCCCTCTGTAGGGTGATAATTTTCATTTACATAAAACAATGTGGCATCCTTTCCTTCCTAACACATTACCCAGTCCATACCAGTATAGATCCTAACACATTACCCAGTCCATACCAGTATAGATTCTAACACATTACCTAGTCCATACCAGTATAGATCCTAACACATTACCCAGTCCATAACAGTATAGATCCTAACACATTACCCATTCCATACTGATATAGATCCTAACACATTACCCAGTCCATACCGGTATAGATCCTAACACATTCCCCAGTCCATACCAGTATAGATCCTAACACATTACCCAGTCCATACCATCCTAACACATTACAGAACCCATACCAGTATAGTCCATACCAGTATAGATCCTAACACATTACCCAGTCCATATTATCCTAACACATACCAAGTCCATACCAGTATAGATATCCAGCATGAGATTTTTCCCATTGAGGATTGAGGTCTGTTTTCATTTTTTTGAGCAATATATATTGTGAGGGATTAGCTCGGTGGTAGGCGTGGATGACCCCTTTGGGGGTGCGTTTTCACAGAGAGATAGCCGGAAGTTGAAAACCATTCAGCTGTTCAGAATGAGGAGATCAAGGACTCTATAATTTGTCCAGAGAAAATCTATTGAGTGCTGCCTCCTGTCGCTGTGTGAGCTGGGAAGAGGAGGACAGACATACGTGTACCTCCCGACGCCGTGTGGGCATGGGAGAAGGACTGCTGCCGCCTGTCGCCGTGTGGGCTGGGAGAGGGGGACAGTCGGATGTGTGCCTCCCGACAAGCTGGTGAGCATGGGAGAAGACCCCCTACAGCGATGTGAAGCTAAGGAGGGTAACCACGAGTGAAGACGTTTCAAAGGTGAGAAGACAAAGTGTTCCATGTGAAGAGTGTGAAGAGAAGTGTTCCATGTGAAGAGTGTGAAGAGTAAAGGGACCTGTTAAATGAACTATGTTCAATGTGAAGAATCTGAAGAGTAAAGGATCCTGTTATAAATGAACATGTGCTGTGTGAAAGAAAACAAAGGGACATGTTCAATGGACAATGTTTGTGCTGTGTGAAAAGCAAACAAATGGACATTTGAGTGTCTGCTGTAGGATCAGCAGTGTCGGCCCAACAGTAGGTTGGAAAGACTTCTTAGGTAGGTTCCAGCTGTGAGAAGGTAGCCGCCCACAGAGGCAAGGATTTATTTTCTGTTTTATTTTATTTTGGATGTTTTGCTGCATACAGCCTGGTGAAGAAAACACCATTCAATAAACCACACTGTTTGTTTGCAAGCACTTGTCGGCTACCTCTCTGGGAAAACGCACCCCCCAAGGGGTCATCCACGCCTACCACCGAGCTAATCCCTCACATATGGTGGAGGTATGCAGTGGGCATAAGCAGAGATCCCTGCAAGGAAGTGCAAATGTTTGATGAACTTTGTCTGGTGCATGAGATTGCACAATCTATGTGTGCAGGAGAGAAGATCCTGACAGAAAAAAAAAAAAAAAAAAAAGTGTTTTAAAGAGACAGCGGTCTCAAAATTATTTGATGAACTTTGTTGTGTCTGGTGCAAGTGACTGCACAAACTGTGTGCGCAGGAAAAGAGATCTTGCAAGAGAGAGAGAAAAACTACATGTGTTAAAGAGACAGTGGTCTGAAAATTTTTTGCTGGACTGTGAAAAATTTGTGGAGTTATTGAAGATGGGGCGATCCAAACGCCTGAAAAATGCAAAGATAGATGAAATGAGAGACCGGATTCTATGGATGGAGGGGATGCTACCGTCTGAACCAGCCCCATCCATGCCTAAAGAGAGTCTACTAAAGAGGAAGGTTGTTGTCCCTAGCAACACTGATGAAACTGCTATGGAGACGCAGTGTGCTCAGATGAAAAGTAAACTCAAAATGGAGGAGATGTTGAAACATCTGATTATATCAAATGCAGCTCAACAGCAGGCAAATGCGGATTTTCAGCAGAGCTTTGCAGCTCAACAAAAGGCTCATCAAGAGAGCATGGCAGGCTGGAAACAGAGACGCCAGCAGCCAATGGAGGCCATCGGTTTGGAGGAAACCGAGTATGTGTGCAGGGCTGAGTTGGATGCCTTGCAACGGAAAATGGAAGAAAAGGAACAAGCCTTGGAATTGCTTAAAATGGAGCATAGAAACTTGCAGGAAATGAATGAACTACTCAAGTCTCATGTGTTACAGTGGGAAGAATCCACTGCTCTTCTTTTGGTCGAGTTGAAAAAACGCAGAGAGACTATAATGGAGAAAGATACCATCCTCATGGAAAAGGAAAGTGAAATTCAGACTTTGCAGAAGCAAAGTATGGCTGATATGTTGGAGTTGCGTAATCAGCTGGGAAAAAGTCTTCAGTCTTTGGGAGCTACAAAAATAGACCTGCAGGAGTCGCAGGAACAGAATGTCGCTCTGAAAGCGACATTGTCTCTCAGCGACAAAGAGAAAAGTGAAAGAGAGGCTAAATTACTGAGTACTGTGTATGAGCTCACTACTTTGAGCAATGTGGTAGATGAATGGCGTGCGGACTGTGAAAGTTGGAAAGATGAAGCCCAACGTGTCCAGCAGCAGTTAAAGGAGAAAGAAGCCTGTGTGGCAGAATTACATTCTTATTCCCAGATGCTAGCCAGTGAGGTGAAAGCTCTTATGCAGGGAAAAGGAGATTCTGAACACAAGAGAAAAAAAGTAGAGGCACAGCTGCAGGAATCGCAAGTCAAGGTGTCAGAAGGTGACCGAGTGTGTGCTAAGCTGTCAGAGAAGGCAAACCGACTGCAGGTTGAGTTGGACAATGTTACAAATCAGCTTTCTCAAGCAGACAGCAAATCTAGAGAAATTGCGGAAGATTTTTCTATCTTGGAATCGCAGCTGCAAGACACGCAGGAACTCTTACAGGAAGAGAGGTGTCAAAGGCTGAGTTTTAGCACAAAGCTCAAACAAATGGAAGATGAGAAAAATGGCTTCCTGGAACAATTAAAAGAGGAGGCGGAAGCAAAGAAAAACCTATCAGAGCAAGTCGCAACATTGCAAGCTCAGATAGCGGATATGAAAAAACGCATGGAAGAAAGCGTTGGTTCATTACAGTGTGTTGAAGATGTGAAAAAGAAGTTTGATCAGATGCTTGGTGAAGAGAAGACTGTGTCTGCAAAATATGCAGAAGAACGCGCACGTGCAGAAACGGAGGTGCGTGATAACGAGAGCAAAGCCCTGTTCTTGGCTCGCTCTTTGGAGGAAGCTCTAGAGTGTAAGGCTGAACTAGAAAGTGTTAAACAGCTGCGTACAGAAATGGAAGAATTGGTCAGCTCCAAGGATGATGTTGTGAAAAGCGTTCAGGAGCTAGAAAAGTCTAAGCGAGCCTTAGAACAGCAACTAGAAGAGATGAAGATTCCGTTGCAGGAACTGGAAGAGGAATTCCAGGCAACAGAGGATCTGTCCCAAAGAGGGGATAGTGTGCCTGATGCAGTTTTTAAAAGGATCAGTGTTTTGGGGTCTGTCCTGAGTGAGCCTCAGAAATGTGACGACATGTGGCTTGAATCACCCCTTTGGAATAAACCGTTCCTTCAAAAACTTCAAGCATTGGAAAATGTATCATTAGAGCTTCAGCAAACAAAGGAGCTGAGTAAGAAATGTGATGATTTCTCAGTTCAGGCTGAAAACCTAGTGGAGAAAACTAAGGCTGTTGGTGAAAACGTGAAGCAAATGAATAAGTGCCTTTCAGGGAGTGTTTCCAAAATGGAACTGGTGAAAGACGGGTGGCAGAAGTTTGATCGTGATCTTGAGATGCATTCCATGTGGAATTCAGATAGAGAAAAAGAACTAGGTGACCTTGAGCGGTCAAATAGTTCAGCAGAAAGTGCATTGAAGAAACCTGTAAAAGAATGTGTTGCAGTTCCATGCTTCTTCACTGATGCAGAGAGGAGGTCTATAATGGATACCACCCAGATCGCTGGGTTCAACTGTGTTGTTGCCTTTAACCCCGATGTTGGTGGAAGGAAAGTTGATGATGTTCTGGTTGGCTACTTCTGTGAAGAGTTTGGCAAGAAATATAAACTGAATATCAAATCAAATAGTAGGCCTTTACTGCGACTCGCTCAGGAGGGCGAAAAGTTTAAGAAGTTGATGAGTGCAAATGCTTCAGATCTGCCTATGAATATGAAATGTTTGAATGATATTGATATCTCTGGGAAAAGGAACAGGGGTCACTTTGAAGAAATGTGTGACAGCCTGTTGTCTCAATTGGAAAATCCTCTGCACAGCATCTTAGAGCAAGCAAAGCTCAAGAAGGAAGATCATTCCCTTTTACAACAAAAAGTCAATGATTGTGTACAGATGTATGGAGAGGCAACTCAAGTCACAGAGGGATGTCAAGAGTCCCTACTTGGAACAAAGCTTAGTGAAGCAAAGGTTCTCAAAGTTTTGTGGAAAACATTTATGGATTGCAGAGAGAGGCGTCTTAAGAATGTTGAAGACATTAAGACTAGCCCAATTGAGTTGCCTATGGATCACGGTCCTCCATGGTGGATTGGACAGACGGTTATGAGGGACAAGCTGTCTGACATTTATGAGAAAGCTGTCAATGAAGATGACAGAAACGAGAAGGAGCAAAATGATGCCAAAAATGCAGTTGAAGAATGTGTATATGAGATGAGAGACAAACTGTGTGGCATTTATGAGAAATCTGTCAATGAAGATGACAAAACAGTTTCATCCGGAAGCTTGAGGATAATAGGAGGCTTATCAGTGAGTCAGCAGTGCCTGACACATGCGTGCCTGGAAATATGTGTCCCAACCCTAGGGTTGAAACAAGAGGGGGGGGTATGTGACAGGAAGTCAGGTAAATCTGGGAATGTAGTCACTGAGAGGAGACACATTCCCACCTGCTTTGAAAGTTCACTGATACTATAGGGTGTTGGCTGCAGAGAGAGCCAGCAGGAAGTTGAAAACCATTCAGCTGTTCAGAATGAGGAGATCAAGGACTCTATAATTTGTCCAGAGAAAATCTATTGAGTGCTGCCTCCTGTCGCTGTGTGAGCTGGGAAGAGGAGGACAGACATACGTGTACCTCCCGACGCCGTGTGGGCATGGGAGAAGGACTGCTGCCGCCTGTCGCCGTGTGGGCTGGGAGAGGGGGACAGTCGGATGTGTGCCTCCCGACAAGCTGGTGAGCATGGGAGAAGACCCCCTACAGCGATGTGAAGCTAAGGAGGGTAACCACGAGTGAAGACGTCTCAAAGGTGAGAAGACAAAGTGTTCCATGTGAAGAGTGTGAAGAGAAGTGTTCCATGTGAAGAGTGTGAAGAGTAAAGGGACCTGTTAAATGAACTATGTTCAATGTGAAGAATCTGAAGAGTAAAGGATCCTGTTATAAATGAACATGTGCTGTGTGAAAGAAAACAAAGGGACATGTTCAATGGACAATGTTTGTGCTGTGTGAAAAGCAAACAAATGGACATTTGAGTGTCTGCTGTAGGATCAGCAGTGTCGGCCCAACAGTAGGTTGGAAAGACTTCTTAGGTAGGTTCCAGCTGTGAGAAGGTAGCCGCCCACAGAGGCAAGGATTTATTTTCTGTTTTATTTTATTTTGGATGTTTTGCTGCATACAGCCTGGTGAAGAAAACACCATTCAATAAACCACACTGTTTGTTTGCAAGCACTTGTCGGCTACCTCTCTGGGAAAACGCACCCCCCAAGGGGTCATCCACGCCTACCACCGAGCTAATCCCTCACAATATATATATATGCACACACATACACATACACGGATATGTACACACATTTATCTAGAGCTAGAAAACTATATATATGTATCAATTAACAGGTGTATAAATGATATCTATAAAAAAACATTATTGATAGTAGTAATTAATGGAGTGTGAGGCCTCAAGCTTGTCGGAAGGTGCTCTGCCTCCCCCTGCTGGCGGATTTTGGAAAGTGCACCATGCTGACACCCTGCCTTCGGTGACACGTTAAATTTGCGACAGGCGGGAAGAGTGAGCGGGCACAGAGAGAGAGACAACCTGCTGCCAGAACTACAACTCCTAGCTGGGGTGAGAGCGACACTGTGTGGCGCACAAAAAAAAATATATTTTTTTTAAATGATTTACATTGTCCCTGATTAACAGGGACAATGTAAAATACCCGGGACAGGCTCCTATTTGCCGGGATTGTCCCGGGAAAAACGGGACAGTTGGCAGGTATGCTATAGTGCTATGCATGGAGATCTGAGCTCAAAAGCAGGTGGTTTGTCCTAGAGCCATTACTAATAACATATGTTTTGGTGGCGAGCCTCGGCAGAGATACTTCACCATTATGACATTGCTTCAAATGGAACTTGAAGTCCGCGACAGCTGTCAGGTATTATACAGCTACCTTTTTCAGACCTATGATCACAGAACCTTGCAAAAGAACGTCTTTTAGCACCAATATATTTTGTTGCTCTGAAATGTCATGCGACCAGATGCAGAGAGCTGAGAATGCTAGGAGCCCCGAAGGAAGCTGATGCTGTTATCATACTCACCAATCAATGTAACACCATGCCACACTTTGAGTGACACAATTTATTTAACCCACAGGAATCTTTCCAAACTTGTAAGCTAGTTTCCTGTGTTTGCCACAGACCAAAGGTTCCCAGTCTTCCCCTCATGCTATGTATGCTAAACTGTGTCATTAAAGCACAACTCCAGGCAAATAGCTAAATACACTGCTTAAGTACAAATATGTGACTATATATATATATATATATAGTATTTTTTTTTTTTAAAGAGGGGGAGTGGGCAGATGGGAGTTGATATTTCAAAAGGGAATGTTGAGTGTAGGTCCAATAATTGGTGGCTCTGTAACTGAGGTGGAATGGGGGATGTGCACCAAGGCAAACAATGCAGAGAAAAGCACGTAGATGCTCTTTCCAGTTTGACCAATTTCTTCATGTCTGCACCAGTCCAATCGTCATGTCAGATGCACTGCCATGGGATATTTCAGAATATCTGGAATAACAGGACCTCCGTGTAGTTTTGGAAGAGTGAGTAGCCCATTTTAAGTCTAGCGTGTAGCGCTACCCCCTCAGGAGCTGCTTAAGTAAAACGGGTCCCTTGCTCCGCCTTTCAACCCCCAAGATCAAGCTCCACCCCTCTGGCACACCTGGCGATTTTCTGCCTTTAAGAATACACTTTGACACAATGAAGCACCAGTTTAACCATTTACTGGACAATTAAAGTGTAACAGATACAAATCAACATGACCGGAATTAAAGATAAAGGGAACCAACCGGAAATCCTGAGTCCTAGAACCCAAAAGTCAAAAAGAAATTCAAGACTCAGGATTCCAGAATTTCTAGAAATAAACAAATGTAGATATATTAATAGTTTGAATGAGAAATAGTATATGAATTGCTACTTCAATAGAATACTTCTCCTTCAATAATGTGAGAATGACAATGATAGTACAATAAATATCTGAAAGTTATTAAAGGATATTGTATTTAGCTCAAACTAGCTCAGCTGCTCTATTACCGCATTTGCAATACAATCTGAAAGAGTGCACTCTGTCACCTAGGGGGCCCCCTTTCCCTGTGGATTGCTTGAGTCTCCTTGTTGAACAAGGCCTTGCTAGTCTTCACCGGCAAAGAGATCCTTAATCATTCAAGGAATGATATTTGTAATCCACGGTAAAGGCAAAAGAATAATTGTAATCCAAATTGGGAAGGGATGTGGGTTTCTAGACTCAGTCAAATAGATGTACAATCTGGGAAAGTTGAGTGTATGAAGTGAGGCCTTCTGGTTTGCCACGCACCAACTCAGCACTACAGTGTCCTATGGCAACCGTTATAAGTCAATGCAGCTCTCCATCCAAACTAAAATGCATCACAGGCCTTTCCGTGCTCTGTTTCTGTCAATTACAGTGTGTGCTGTAATCAGATATCTCTCACCCAATCGGTCAATATCCTTGTTCAGCAATCCTCCACACCAGGCCGGTAACTCCACTGTAACATCCGCCGCTCTCCCTTCAAGTTCACTGGCTCAGCCACCGCCGTGCGATCACCAGCATCCGGCTGCTGAAGATGTGCCCAGCGCTGCTGAAGCCTCATGCACTAGTCCTCAGACACAGACTGTGTCTCAGCACACCTCCCAGGCTGGTCTGTCCTCGCTGAGTGCAGGAAAACAAGAGATAGACACGCTATGAAGCAGACAAGTGTCTAGCTCTGCTCTGATCCTCCCTTTCCCCTGTTGCATCCTGGGATTGTAGTTTCTTCTGCAATCCAAACTACAGTCTGCTCACAGTTCAGAACTATATTTCACACAATCCTGTTCTTCTATTTTCTGTGGGAGGCTGACTTCTGCTGAAAACAGTCTTAAAGGTCCACACACAGCCTGAATGAACCAGGGGGGTAAATCTGCATTATTAAAGAATGACAGTCCACTACACACTCCCCCCTCCAAAGATCTTTTGGTCCTCCAAAGGCAGGAGAGTCCTGAACCTGGTACATGCTTTGATAATATACACGGAGAGAAACAGGTTAACGTGACTACAAACAGATGACTAACAGTTTCATGAACCCAAACTCAAACAGCTCATTTCATGACACAAAGTTGACAGAGGAACCTCCCACCAATTGTCATAGGAAGGGAGGTTGTCCTGCCCACAGGTCACTTTAATTGGGTTGACCCCACCAGATGTGCCAGGGGGAGAGTTAGGGTCGCTCTCCACCAAATCTGTGGTAGAAAGATTAGGCTCCTCAAGAGTCCTTTGAGAGGTGAGAATAGCCTCCTCAGAGCTATTTCCTAGGACATCATACGTCAGTCTCTTAGGTGGACGAATAACTCTTCTCTCTCTCTCTGCTCTTTAGATTCATAGGTTGTAGGCTCACCAACCTCTTCTTCTTCTATGTCAACTCCAACCTCCTCCTCCTGGGCTCCAACCTCCTCGTCAGAGAGTCCTCAGAAACTTCTTCCTGCAGAAGAAGTTGAGAGTCTTCTAGATCCTCAGATTGCTGATTCTGAGGCACAAATTCAGGAGCTTCAGGCCTGAAAATCCCAGTGTTTGTTACTTCAGGAGAAGAAAGAGAGAGGATGACAGTCTCCGCTACTTGAGACTGCCACAGCCAATCCACCCCCATCTCTTCATCCTCGCTGTCTTTTTCAACTTCTGCATCACAAGGTACTGGCTGGGACCTGGTCACCGGACGAGATTGGTGTGAAGTCGAAGGTGTAGGCTGCGGATCCGACTGTGATGGCATTTGTATGGCTTCTGACAAGGGCAACAGATGGTTACGATGCCAGGTCTTCAGTGGGCCTGTACTTCCTTCGGGTCTGATCTGATACACTGGTAGTCCTGGTAGCTGCTTACAAATTACATACGGTTGTGACTTCCAGTGATCAGCTAACTTGTGCTTTCCAGGTACACCTAAGTTCCTCAGCAACACTCTGTCTCCCGGTTGCAGGTCTTGCATTTGCACCCTAAGGTCAAAGTTTCTCTTGTTTCTCTGTCCCCAGACATCTGAGGCAGCTTGGGCCTTTTCATAGGCAGTCTTCAGACTTTTCCTCAGGCAATCCACATACTGTATCCTCTGTGAGAAGTTACTGAGATATTACCTAGGAATGGGCCGAAGGCCAAGTCGACTGGCAAGCGAGCCTCCTTTGATTTCTAGGGGTCTGGTGTGCATTGACTCTCCGCTGCTGGGCAACCCGTGTTGAAGGGAGTGGGACACTGGGTCGCTCAGAAGCAACAACTGGGGCCCCCTGCAATGGTTTGGGCTCCCAACGTTGTCTCTTTGCATTGTTAACTTTGGAGCTGGCTATGGTAGATGGGCACTAGGTTTGCTCCCTCACTGGGGCCCAATGAAGTTTTTCGCTGTCTTAGTGGGGAAAAGCTTCTTCAACACTCTCGCCGGGCTGGAAGCCAGTTGCTTTTGACTTCATTTTCCTTTTGTCAAGATGCTTAGAGCGCAGGTTATTTATCCTGTGCATGCAGCAGAAGATAAAGATGTTTGTTGTTCATTGTTGGAGGCTTTGAGTTTCACTGAGGAGGAACTGTTGGAAAGCATTCTGACAGCACATGCCTTAGCTGTTGAGGGCAGATTCTCCCTTAGACAAGTTCAGCCTTTAATTCAGGTCTGTTCTGAACTAGTATTTCGGTCGATTTCTCAGGGCCATGATGTTTTCACTCCTCCATTACTATGTTCCAGGCTGGATTTTTGGGATGGTTGCTGAAATATTGTGCAGGTTCTTTCTTCCAGCAGTATTCAGCCTATTCACAGCAGGTGTTATTGGATTGCATTGCTGCTGTGCAGTCTTTAATTGAGCAAAGGGAGCTAGGGAAAGACAAACTAACGTTAGTACACCCTCTGCTACAAGCTTGGTGAGAGATCCTATCCCCAGAGCTAGATGAGTCACATAAAGTTATATCTGCTGAAAGAAATCAAGAATCTATTCCTCTGTTACCCATAGCAACATCTCAGGCCTCTTCCTGTACTTCTGCTACTCTTCCCTCTAACCTCCCCAGTACTGTCACCACCTTTCCATCAGCAGTACACTCTGGTCAGCACAATGCAAATACTCACAGGACTCAAGTATCTAAGCCCAAAAATAAACAGAACTTTTTCCCTTCTCTTACAACTCTGCAACTATCCATGTTGCCTGTTGATGAGATCCAGTCCTCCTCCATGCTTCCGCCTGCCGATGGTAACCTGCCGTTTGTTGCCGAGCCTGCCACGGGTGACTTGCCGGCCACTGCCCAGCTAGACTGTGTTGATACCCGGGCCACTGCCCAGCCGGACTATGTTGATACCCGGGTTGCTGCCCAGCTGGCCTAAGTTGATACCCAGGCTGCAGCCCAGCCGGACTGTGTTGATACATGGGCCGCTGCCCAGCCGGACTGTGTTGATACCCGGGCCACTGCACAGCAGAACTATGTTGATACCCGGGCCGCTGCCCAGCCGGACTATGTTGATACCCGGGCCGCTGCCCAGCCGGACTATGTTGATACCCAGGCCGCTGCTCAGCCGGACTATGTTGATACCCAAGCCGCTGCTCAGCCAGACTATGTTGATACCCGGGCCGCAGCTCAGCCGGACTATGCTGATACCGGGGCCGCTGTTCCGCTGGACTATGCTGATACCGGGGCCACTGTCCTGCCGGACTATGCTGATACCGGGCTGCTGTCCCACCGGACTATTCTGATACCGGGGCTGCTGTCCTGCCGGACTATGTCAATTCATCTCTTGCTGTTAAGCTGGACTCTGTTGACTGGGTTAAGCTCCCACTTGCTAATGTGTCTGAGGCTTCTGAAGTTCCAGCGTTATGTGGCCCAAATGGGTTGTCTGTGTGGGTTAAGATCGCTACTGTTGCTCGTTCTACGTTCTTTTTGCAGCCAGCTAATCCTGTTATACTATAACAGGAGGTTCAGATATGCACTCTGAACATGAGAACTGCATCTGCTATTACAATCCCAGTAGTAGAGGTCCTATGGGAAAAGGCAGTGTTCCATGTGAACTTTGTCTTGACCCAGGGGTCATCTCTGCAATCCCTGACGCATTTGGGGACCCGAGCAGGGTAACCTATGCCTTGGGTAGACCTGAGTGGCAGGTAAAATGCAGATCAGTCTCTCAGTGTGAGAGGAGGTCCAGTTGTGATGGGACACCCTTGTGTCAGGGTACCTACATGGACCAGAGACTTTGGCATTAAACATACAGGTATCTTTCAGTGTCTCAACATTGGGACACGGGCTGCTTTTATGAATGGTAAGCCTTCGGTGTTGCGACTCCTTAAGGATCTGACCAGCCGGAAACCCAGCCAGTTTTGGGACCCCGGCGGCGTGGTTCTCAGCCAGCCTTCAGACCTTGGCCGTGGGGTACCCAGTCAGCTTGCAGACCCCAGTAGTGGAGCCTTATGGAGCGTCTGGAGGCCACTCCTTAAGGGGGGGAATCTGTTAGGATTGAGTTCACCTGCTGGTGGCACTGTGTTGCCCTTAGCTGAAAGCTGCAGTTCCAGTGTCCACCAACAGGTGTCTCCCAGAATCCAGCAGGCTTCTATGAACACTTACAACTGTGTTCAGCTGCCAGGTGGCTATTTAAGGCTGCTCCTCCCTTTCCCGTCACTATTTTGATTGCCTCCTTGCTGCCTGAACTGAGTGTCTGTGATCCTGATCCATCCTGTACCTCTTTGCCTTGCTCCTGCTCTCTGCCTAGTATCCATTTCTTGCATGCCCTCTTCCTTGCTTCCCTGTTACCCTTGTCCCTTATATTGTATATTCTTGTAGATGGTTGGTTCTTAGGTTCTTTAGTTATTTTGTCTTTGGGTTTGTTTGCTGGCATTTTCCATGTTCACTGTTGCTGTGTATGCTTGTTTATGTGGTTCACTGTGATAAATCTCACCTTAAGGTTATTTATATACTGTACTGATTAAACGATTGTCGTTCACTAGGCTATCGTACGACAAAAGTGTTTGTGTTTGTCTCTTCGGATTTTGTTGAATGAAATGGGATCAGCTGTATCCAGCAAACGTACATTGTGTGATTTTAAGATAGAATCCTTTGGTTTACCATTAATGGGTCTTTTTCACTCTTCTTTATAATCCTCTGAATCCTACTCCACAGAAACAAATTTACATATTGAAAAACCTTAACAGGTGATAAGAAGCCCTTTCTGTCCTGTTCTTTTTGCCACCTACACTATATTGTCAAAAGTATTGACAATATACGCACACATGAACTTTAATGGCATCCCTGTCTTAGTCCGTAGGGTTCAATATTGAGTTGGCTCACCCTTTGCAGCTATAACAACTTCAACTCTTCTGGGAAGGCTGTCCACAAGGTTTAGGAGTGTCTATGGGAATGTTTGAGCATTCTTCCAGAAGCGCATCTGTGACGTCAGGCACTGGTATTGGACGAGAAGGCTTGACTCGCAATCTGAAAGAAGAAAATGGTCGCACACCACCACGGAATCCAATAAACAAAAGTTCTTTATTCACATGAGTGGTACAAGGTACAGCAGGGTAGGACAGTATTTGACTCGCAGTCTCCACTCTAATTCATCCCAAAGGTGTTCTATTGGGTTGAGGTAAAGACTCTATGAAGGCCAGTCAAGTTCCTCCACCCCAAACTCACTCTTCCATGTATTTATGGACCTTGCTTTGTGCACTGGTGAGCAGTCATGTTGGAACAGGAAGGAGCCATCCGCAAACTGTTCCCACAAAGTTGGGAGCATGAAATTGTCCAAAATGTCTTGGTATGCTGACTCCTTTAGAGTTTCCTTCACTGGAACTAAGGGGCCAAGCCCAACCCCTGAAAAACAACCCCACACCATAATCCCTCCTCCACCAAATGATTTTGGCCAGTGCACAAAGCAAGGTCTATAAAGACGTTGATAAGCGCATTTTGGGAGTAAGAACTTGACTAGACCTTAAAGTGACCTTCTTTTGCTCTGATCTCCTTTAATCTAAATCTCCAACTATCTCTTTTAACTAAATTTCCAAATTGATTTTATTTTTTGCTGTTTTGAGTCGAAGCCAGTTGGAAAGTAAAACTAAGTTCATGGGATTGCAGGCTGCGTTCTCCACCCCCCCCCCCCCCCCCCCACAAAATAACCATTAAATTGAGATACACACAGACACAAATATGGCAAAAAAAATGACCGCGGGAGGACTTTATTGGTTTAAAACAAAACACATCACTTACGGATTACCTCAGTTTAATAGGCAAATACCAGTAAATGTATCACAACTAGAGTTTGGGATTCCTGAAGGACTCAAGCCAAATGTTACATAAATCTCAAAAACAGTCCCCCCTCGAATCAAGGGTGACGAACCACATAGAAGTGCCTACAAGGGTGGGTACTTGCTGACCAGAGCCTGTCACACTGCATGTCCTAAAAGGCTGTATTTAATACCAGGATCCAAATAGCATGTGATGGGATCCCTCCAATCAAGGTTACCTGTGCAGGGGAGGTGAATTTTTTAAGCCCCTGTTAACATCGGTCCAAAATCGTATCCTAAATCGGAGCCCTATTGCCTGCAATGGCACCGTCCGAATTGGTGGGATGCCGACTTCCTGCACTACTTTTTAGTAACTTTGGGGTTAATAACGATAGACATCTGTGCAGGAACCCACGATCATGTGATTTCAAACCCTCCCTCAATGTGAACGAGGGCTAAAGGGGAAATAGCTCCCCACATCTGGGCTGCAAATTACCAAATAACTAAGCACACCTGTAAATGTGAGCTGCAGCCTCAAGCTTTTGGGCTCACAATGTGCCCCCCTTGAATCCATTTTTAATGGTCCCATATTGTGGAGGAACGTAGCCTCCCTTTCTTGCCTCCTCTAGACTTCAGACTGTGAACTATGGCATTTATACTGTGCATACAGAAGTGCACATGACTGCAACTAACTTGCCCTGCTCTATCAATCTCTTCCCATTTTACTGGCGGTTATTGAACGATTTGGTCACTTTTCTGGTTTCAGGGTGAACTTGAGTAAGTCTACTTTGTTCCCCCTGGATCCCCAGGCCCTGCCTCCTTCTCTCGCCTCTTGTCCTCTTCAGGTGGTGGATCGGTTTAGATACTTGGGGATTGAGATTCAGCTCCCCTTGTCTCGATTCTTTCCGAACAATCTGGATCCATTGGTCGCCCATCTTAGAACCTCTTTACGACTTTGGTCTACGCTTCCACTTACGGTATTAGGTAGGATTAATATTTTTTAAATTACTTTCCTCCCCGTTTTTTGTATGTGTTGAGTCATTCCCCGATTTATGTCCCTAAGCTCTGCTTTTAGGCCATTGACTCGCTCCTGACCTCCTTTATCTGGGGGGGTCGGGCGGCGCGTGTAGCCAGGGATGCTCTGCAGTTGCCGCGGGAGGGCTAGCAGCGCCTAACTTGCGCCTTTATTATTTTGCCTCCCAGTTAGCCCATGCACACTGGTGGTTCCACCCGGAGGATAATAATGCTGCGGCAGCTTTGGAAGCAGCCATTCTCACCTCCTTTGAATCTCTGCAAAACCTAATACATCGTAGATCTACCATGGGCAGGCCGAATACTGCTCTTGTTTCCGTCACCCTGTGCATTTTTGCGGCTGCAACCCTGGATGGCTCCGACCCTCCGGGGCTGCATTCCCCCAATGCCCCCCTTTGGCACAATCCGCGGCTGAAGGAATTTTTTGGACGGGATGATGGTCTTTTCTGGGCCCAACTCGGAGTGAAATCTATTTCCCATTTGTATGTCCAAGGAACCTTTCGGTCCTTTGCGGACATGCAATCTTCCTTTAATCTGCCCTCTACGGCTCATTTTCCTTACTTGCAATTGAGACACACGGCGGCCGCACAATTTGGCCTCCGTGATGTCTCACTAGAACCGACCCCCTTGGAAAACCTCCTTTCTGACTCCTCTCACGAGAAGCTGGTCTCTACATACTATACTCGGCTTTTACATTCTAAATCCAAGCGCTTGGTGGTGGTTGAGTCTCAGTGGCGAGGGGATGTCCCGGACTTGTCGGAGGAGGTGTGGCAAGACGTTCTTCCTGAACAAATACCTGTCGTTATTTCCTCCAGGGATAGGGTTATACAACTGAAGTTCCTTTATAGAGCATACTATACTCCTAGATTTTTGCATAAAATAGGTAAATTGCCTTCTCCACTTTACTCCAAGTGTGATATCGCCGACGGCTCCTTTTTCCATATGTTTTGGGAATGTCCCCCTATCCATGCCTTTTGGTCGGAAGTCAGGGCCTTTATTGCCGATATTTCTCAGTTGTCCAATATTTGTAGCCCCCTTCGTTGTCTGTTAGGGTATGTGGATGACGAGGACGCTCCTGCTCGTACTAAACTATTTTTACGCTTGACCTTCTTTTATGCTAGGAAGGCTATAGCTACTCGTTGGAAATCTTCTGCTCCCCCTGACGTTCCATTCTGGATTGCAATTATTAATCAGGCTTTGCCTCTGTATAAAATGACATATGAGGCCAGAGGCTGTCCCAAGAAGTTCCGGAAGATTTGGTCTTTTTGGGTGGACTCTGACCGGACTACCTCCTCAGTTTCTGATTCTACATAGACGATGTCCACTGCAGCCTACGTTATTCTGTGTATGGTAATATGCTATCTCTGTTGCTGTCCCCCCCCCCCTCCCTCCCCCTCCCTCCGGGGGATTTTCGCTAGGAATCTTACTGATGTAACAGCTGGAAGTTATGTATACTACTTATGTCATGGCATTTGATGGGAGATGAAGCCTTGTATGACTTTTGGCTCCACTAATTGGTATGTTGCACTTTATCTTTTTGTTATGTTATGTTTTGTTTGTTCAATAAAGCACCTTTAAAAAAAAAAAACTTGCCCTGCTCGTTCCAAACAAACAGAAGTGAGAGGGAAATGGAGAGGAGCTCACAAAAGGAGGCAAAAAAGTAAGAAAATATCATAACAACAGGACCATTAAGTAGTGGATGTGTATGGATTGTTTTGGGCAATTAAGGATTTCATTAGTGTCACTAACATATTGCTAATAAGTAGCATTACAACGTTTATTTTTAATAAGCTCTGGTAATGCTCAAGAATACACCAATTCACTACTAATGACGTCAATGCTGTGGTGACATGTAGTTATGACCAAAATGTAGATATGTTAAAAGCAATATTAAACCCAAACGCAAACATTTATTATTGCAGCTTTATAATTTTTAGACGTGGTGACTGCATTTGTTTTCTTTTTTAAAGAGGAAGTAAACCCTCCTCTGACACTTTTCCCTATAGGTAAGCCTATATTAAGGTATATTAAGGTATTATAGGTACTGTAAATATCTCCTAAACATGCACAGTTTAGGAGATATTTACCTTACATACAGCCAGTGACATCACTGGCGCATGCGCTCTGAAGGAACGGCCACTGGTGCCGTTTCTTCAGAGCCCCGTGCCGTGACCGTCGGCTCCCGCGCGCGTGCGTTGGAGTGACGTCACCGCGGCTCCGGCCAATCAGATGGCCGGATGCCGCGATCCCGGAAGACGGGCGACTGGACATGTCGCCCGTCATACAGGTGAGCGGGCGGCACGGCGGGGCTCATTCTTAGGTAAGTATTTCATAATGAGCTAGTATGCGATGCATACTAGCTCATTATGGGTTTCTCTTTCAGGTTGCAGCAAAAAAAAAAAAAAGGTTTCATGGGTTTACAACCTCTTTAAGGATTTATTTTTTTATTTTCATCTGGTGATCCCCCAATACATTTATCCATGTACTATACAAGGACAATGTATCTCATTATTATGTCAGTTGCATTGCATGACAATATTGCTATCTGTTTATTATGTTTAACCACTTAACGACAGCCCGCCGCAGTTTTACTGCGGTAGGCCGGCTCTGCCCCGCGAAGCGACGTAACTGTACGTCGCTTTGCGGGACCTCTAGCAGGGGCGTGCGCGCCATTCGCCACAGGGGAAGCCGATCAGCGGCCGTGATTCCTACCGGACACCCGCGATCGCTCCCCGTGGAGATAAAACAGCAGACCGCTGTTCTGTCAGTTATGAACACAGGGATCCTGTGTTCCTCTTATTTAGGAACACAGGTCTCTGTGTTCATGCAGAAATCCCCCCCCCCACAGTTAGAAAGCACCCCCTAGGGACCCATTTAACCCTTTGATTGCCCCTGGTGTTAACCCCTTCCCTGCCAGTGTCATTAGTACAGTAACAGTGCATATTTTTAGCACTGATTACTGTAGTAATGTCACTGGTCCCCCCAAAAGTGTCAAAAATGTCAGTTAGGTGTCCAATCTGTCCACCGCATCCTCCAGAGTTGCTCATACTGACAACATAAATTACGCTCTGGAGGCACTAAGGGGGCACCCTGGATGATGAAAGGGGGCACTTCGAAGGCACTCTGGAGGCACCCTGGATGATGTAAGGGGGCACTCTGGAGGCACTAAGGGGGCACTCTGGGTGATGTAAGGGGGCACTCTGTAAGCACTAAAGGGGCACTCTGGAGGCTGTAAGGGGGCACTCTGGAGGCTGTAAGGGGGCACTCTAGAGGCTGTAGGGGGGCACTCTAGTGGCACTAAGGGGGCACTCTAGAAGCTGTAGGGGGGCACTAAGGGGGCACTCTTTAGGCTCTAAGGGGGCACTCTTTAGGCTCTAAGGGGGCACTCTTTAGGCACTAAGGGGACACTCTGGAGGCACACTTTAGGCACTAAGAGGTCACTCTGGAGGTACTAAGGGGGCACTCTGGGGGCACTCTTTAGGCACTAAGGGGGCACTCTGGAGGCACTAAGGGGGCACTGTGGTTGATGTAAAGGGACAATCTGGAAGCATTAAGGGGGCACTCTGGAGGTACCACCAGAGTACCCTTTTATATCATCCAGAGTGCTCCTTACATCCTCCAGAGTGCCTCTGCCTCCAGAGTTGCATATACTGACAGCATAAACTACAGACTCAGATTAAGCTCTGGAGAAGGATGTAAGGGGGCACTCTGGAGGCACTAAGGGGGCACTCTGAGGGCACCATGTAGGCACTAAGGGGTCCTCTTGAGGCACTAAGGGGGCACTCTGGATGATAAAAGGCATTAAGGTAGCAAGGATCAGGAATATATCTAGATGGATGTAGCAAAGATTAGGAATAGATCTAGGTGGATGTGGCAGAGATGAGGAATAGATCTAGGTGAATCAGGAATAGATCTAGGTAGCAGAGATGAGAACTAGATCTAGGTGGATGTAGCAGGGATCAAGAAAAAATCTAGGTGTATGTAGCAGAGATGAGGAATAGATCTAGGTGGATGTTAGCAGCGATGAGGAATAGATCTAGGTGGATGTAGCAGAGATGAGGAATAGATCTAGGTGGATGTTAGCAGCGATAAGGAATAGATCTAGGTGGATGTAGCAGAGATGAGGAATAGATCTAGGTGGATGTAGCAGAGATGAGGAATAGATCTAGGTGGATGTAGCAGAGATGAGGAATAGATCTAGGTGAATGTTAGCGGAGATGAGGAATAGATCTCTAGGTGGATGTAACAGAGATGAGGAATAGATCTAGGTGGATGTAGCAGAGATGAGGAATAGATCTAGGTGGATGTAGCAGAGATGAGGAATAGATCTAGGTGGATGTAGCGGAGATGAGGAATAGATCTTAGTGGATGTAGCAGAGAGTAGGAATAGATCTAGGTGGATGTAGCAGAAATGAGGAATAGATCTTAGTGGATGTAGCAGAGAGGAGGAATAGATCTAGGTGGATGTATAAGAGATGATGAATAGATCTAGGTGGATGTTAGCGGAGATGAGGACTAGATCTAGGTGGATGTTAGCGGAGATGAGGACTAGATCTAGGTGGATGTTAGCAGCGATGAGGGTTAAATCTAGGTGGGTGTTAGAAGAGATGAGGTATAGATCTAAATGTATGCAGCAGAGATAAGGAATAGATCTAGGTGTATGTAGCAGAGATCAGGAATATATCTAGGTGTATATAGCAGAGTTGAGGAATAGATCTAGGTGGATGTAGCAGAGATGAGGAATAGATCTAGGTGGATGTAGCAGAGATCAGGAATAGATCTTGGTGGATGTAGCAGAGATGAGGAATAGATCTAGGTGTATATAGCAGAGATCAGGAATAGATCTAGGTGGATGTAGCAGAGATGAGGAATAGATCTTGGTGGATGTAGCAGAGATGAGGAATAGATCTAGGTGGATGTAACAGTCACAGAGATGAGGAATAGATCTAGGTGGATGTAACAGAGATGAGGAATAGATCTAGGTGGATGCAACAGAGATGAGGAATAGATCTAGGTGGATGTAGAGGAGATAAGGAATAGATCTAGGTGGATGTAGCGGAGATGAGGAATAGATCTAGGTGGATGTAGCGGAGATGAGGAATAGATCCAGGTGGATGTAGCGGAGATGAGGAATAGATCCAGGTGGATGTAGCGGAGATGAGGAATAGATTTAGGTGGATGTAGCAGAGATGAGGAATAGATCTAGGTGGATGTAGCAGAGATGAGGAATAGATCTAGGTGTATGTAGCAGAGATCAGGAATAGATCTAGGTGGATGTAGCGGAGATGAGGAATAGATCTAGGTGGATGTAGCAGAGATCAGGAATAGATCCAGGTGGATGTAGCAGAGTTGAGGAATAGATCTAGGTGGATGTAGCAGAGATGAGGAATAGATCTAGGTGGATGTAGCAGAGATGAGGAATAGATCTAGGTGGATGTAGCAGAGATGGAGAATAGATCTAGGTGGATGTAGCAGAGATCAGGAATAGATCCAGGTGGATGTAGCAGAGATGGAGAATAGATCTTAGTGGATGTAGCAGAGATGAGGAATAGATCTAGGTGGATGTTAGCAGAGATGAGGAATAGATCTAGGTGGATGTAGCAGAGATGAGGAATAGATCTAGGTGGATGTAGCGGAGATGAGGAATAGATCTTAGTGGATGTAGCAGAGATGAGGAATAGATCTAGGTGTATGTAGCAGAGATGAGGAATAGATCTAGGTGGATGTTAGCAGCGATGAGGAATAGATCTAGGTGGATGTAGCAGAGATGAGGAATAGATCTAGGTGGATGTTAGCAGCGATAAGGAATAGATCTAGGTGGATGTAGCAGAGATGAGGAATAGATCTAGGTGGATGTAGCAGAGATGAGGAATAGATCTAGGTGGATGTAGCAGAGATGAGGAATAGATCTAGGTGAATGTTAGCGGAGATGAGGAATAGATCTCTAGGTGGATGTAACAGAGATGAGGAATAGATCTAGGTGGATGTAGCAGAGATGAGGAATAGATCTAGGTGGATGTAGCAGAGATGAGGAATAGATCTAGGTGGATGTAGCGGAGATGAGGAATAGATCTTAGTGGATGTAGCAGAGAGTAGGAATAGATCTAGGTGGATGTAGCAGAAATGAGGAATAGATCTTAGTGGATGTAGCAGAGAGGAGGAATAGATCTAGGTGGATGTATAAGAGATGATGAATAGATCTAGGTGGATGTTAGCGGAGATGAGGACTAGATCTAGGTGGATGTTAGCGGAGATGAGGACTAGATCTAGGTGGATGTTAGCAGCGATGAGGGTTAAATCTAGGTGGGTGTTAGAAGAGATGAGGTATAGATCTAAATGTATGCAGCAGAGATAAGGAATAGATCTAGGTGTATGTAGCAGAGATCAGGAATATATCTAGGTGTATATAGCAGAGTTGAGGAATAGATCTAGGTGGATGTAGCAGAGATGAGGAATAGATCTAGGTGGATGTAGCAGAGATCAGGAATAGATCTTGGTGGATGTAGCAGAGATGAGGAATAGATCTAGGTGTATATAGCAGAGATCAGGAATAGATCTAGGTGGATGTAGCAGAGATGAGGAATAGATCTTGGTGGATGTAGCAGAGATGAGGAATAGATCTAGGTGGATGTAACAGTCACAGAGATGAGGAATAGATCTAGGTGGATGTAACAGAGATGAGGAATAGATCTAGGTGGATGCAACAGAGATGAGGAATAGATCTAGGTGGATGTAGAGGAGATAAGGAATAGATCTAGGTGGATGTAGCGGAGATGAGGAATAGATCTAGGTGGATGTAGCGGAGATGAGGAATAGATCCAGGTGGATGTAGCGGAGATGAGGAATAGATCCAGGTGGATGTAGCGGAGATGAGGAATAGATTTAGGTGGATGTAGCAGAGATGAGGAATAGATCTAGGTGGATGTAGCAGAGATGAGGAATAGATCTAGGTGTATGTAGCAGAGATCAGGAATAGATCTAGGTGGATGTAGCGGAGATGAGGAATAGATCTAGGTGGATGTAGCAGAGATCAGGAATAGATCCAGGTGGATGTAGCAGAGTTGAGGAATAGATCTAGGTGGATGTAGCAGAGATGAGGAATAGATCTAGGTGGATGTAGCAGAGATGAGGAATAGATCTAGGTGGATGTAGCAGAGATGGAGAATAGATCTAGGTGGATTTAGCAGAGATCAGGAATAGATCCAGGTGGATGTAGCAGAGATGGAGAATAGATCTTAGTGGATGTAGCAGAGATGAGGAATAGATCTAGGTGGATGTTAGCAGAGATGAGGAATAGATCTAGGTGGATGTAGCAGAGATGAGGAATAGATCTAGGTGGATGTAGCAGAGATGAGGAATAGATCTAGGTGGATGTAACAGAGATGAGGAATAGATCTAGGTGTATGTAGCAGAGATGAGGAATAGATCTAGGTGGATGTAGCAGAGATGAGGAATAGATCTAGGTATATGTATCAGAGATCAGGAATAGATCCAGGTGGATGTAGCAGAGATCAGGAATAGATCTAGGTGTATAGGTGGATGTAGCAGAGATCAGGAATAGATCTAGGTGTGTAGGTGGATGTAGCAGAGATCAGGAATAGATCTAGGTGTATAGGTGGATGTAGCAGAGATCAGGAATAGATCTAGGTGTATAGGTGGATGTAGCAGAGATCAGGAATAGATCTAGGTGTATAGGTGGATGTAGCAGAGATCAGGAATAGATCTAGGTGTATAGGTGGATGTAGCAGAGATCAGGAATAGATCTAGGTGTATAGGTGGATGTATCAGAGATCAGGAATAGATCTAGGTGTATAGGTGGTATTACCCGGCTGCAGATGGATTCAGAACACTAGAGATGACTCTTCTACAGACTTCCAGATTGAGGTGGTTGGTGGTGAGCTGCTTCTGGTGACACAGAGTGAAGATATATTTGAGGTCAGACAGATTACTGTAACATACAGAATATATAATAAAACAGAAAGGTTGTACTAGGAATAACCAATAATGAAAATATATTTCACATATATCATATATATCTTATAAACGAATAAGATTATTCTATGGAGTCACTGAATTTCTGAGCCTGTACACACTAACATTACACATGCAATTCCTCGTTAGTATAGTGGTAAGTATCCCCGCCTGTCACGCGGGAGACCGGGGTTCGATTCCCCGACGGGGAGGCAAAATCTTTTTTGTTACTTATAAAAAACAAAACAAAAAAACATTGTGACTAATTGCTAAAATAAAATGTAGCTATATTCTATAAAATATTTTTAGCTAGAGAGTTTACTTCATTAACCCTATAGAAGGCTTGTCATTTCTGTAATAACCAAGATTGCATTGAAACCTAAAGAAGCAAGTCTTATGGTCTCAGCTGCGAAGTAGAAAATCTCTGCTGTGATTTTGTTAAATTCTGAGCTTTGATGCTGAACAATTTATAGGCATTTATAGGACTTTTCTAGACACTTGTAAATACATGTATTGTTTTTAAACTGTGTCTTTCAGTGCTTTTCGTTTTTTCTCTGAACTTATCCAAATGCATGAAAAGAGAAGTACATTAGGGCTTGTTCACACTATGTTGGTCTCTGAAGAGCAATTCACATTTGGATCACTCATCAGAGAGCATTTGACAGGAGGTAAGGAGGGCTGCATTGTACTGCCTGCTTTAACTCCTTGAACCCTTGACTAGTGTGCTGCAATTGCATCCATTGCACGCGGTTGCGGTTGCGATTTCGTTCACATGAATGGGTCTTGTTCGGTGGGCACTACACCCAAAAGTGACAGGGAATATATTTTTTAATGCGGCCACATAAAAAAAGCATCATAGCTATGGCATGTGTATACCCCTGGCTGCAGCCTCTGTAGCTAAAGGGGGTAACGGTTGGGGGGGTGGAGAAAGCAAGGCTCAAACGCAGAGTTTTATTGCACTCTTTGCCCCCCCCCCCCCCCCAACCACTAGTGTGAACGAACCTTAAGGCTGGGTTTACACTATTGCGATGACAGACATCGCACGTGATTCACACCGCATTGCCGTGCATATAACATGTGTGATGTCTGTGCGACTCAAATTCAGCCATATAGTTTGTATGGCTGAAATCGCATCAGATTCCTCCCAAAATGGTATAGGACCCATTTTTTGGTCTGTGCTGGAATTGAATCAGGTGTAAACACTCATGCAATCCGATTCCTTTCCGATTTGACAGTTCGCACTGCGATGTGCGAACCAATTTGGGGGTGTGATTAACTTTACATTAATACCCGCAGTGGTTCGCAGAGAGCAGTGTGAACCTGCCTGACAGTGAGATGCGATGGAATCTAAAATTGCGCTGGATCCCGCATCGCACAAGTATGAACCAAGCGTCAAACACAGCTTGATCAAGGAAGCATTAAGGTTGTTTTCATATCCAGATGTTTTTTCATACATTTAACCATTCAATATCAGGCACTTTTACTCCTTTAACCACTTGCCGACCGGTCACGTTGACCGTACTGCGGCAAAGTGGCTCGATATCGTCCAGTGACCTAGACCTAGGTCGCTGGACTCCTACCCTTGTGAGCGGCGCGCGCGCGCGCCGCCGGAGGCTCGCTCCCGCTGTTTTCAGACACATTTGGAGTCAGGCCAGGGGAAGAGAGGCGTTGATCACCGCCGCTCTTCCCCGATCGTCGGGGATCGAGTGTGGAAATCCGCCCGCTTGTGTAAACAAAGCGGGCGGATCTCCTAAGTGACAGGCAGGGACAGATTGCAGGATTCAGCATAGCTGAAACTGGATCTGTCCCTGTGTCACTCATTCCCCTCCCCCCACACACATTAGTAAGCACCAGGCATACATTAACCCCTTGATCACCAATAAAAGTTAACCCCTTCCCTGCCAGTGTCATTTTTACAGTAACAGTGCATATTTATAGCACTGATTACTGTAGTAATGTCACTGGTACCCCCAAAAGTGTCAAAAATGTCAGTCAAGGGTCCGATCTGTCCTCCGCAATGTCGCAGTCCCGCAAAAAAAATCGCAGTTTGCCGCCAGATCGCGGCTAGATCGCCGCCATTACTAGTTAAAAAAAATAAATAAAAATGACATAAATTTCCCGTAGTTAGTAACTGCGATAACTTTTGCGCAAACCAATCAAAATATGCTCATTGCGACTTTTTTTTTACCAAAAATATGTAGCAGAAAACAAATTGGTCTAAAATGTTAAAAAATTTGGATTTTTACATTTTTTTGGGGGGAAAATGTGAAAAATATTGTTATTTTTTCAAAATTGTCGCTCTTTTTTTGTTTATAGCGCAAAAAGTAAAAATCGCACAGGTGATCAAATACCACCAAAAGAAAGCTCTGTTTGTGGGGAAAAAAAGGACATAAATTTAATTTGGGTACAGCATCGCACGACTGCGCAATTGTCCGTTAAAGTAACGCAGTGCCGAATCGCAAAATATGGCCTGGTCAGGAATGGGGTAAAATCTTCCGGTCTTAAAGCGGTTAAAAATAAGCTCGTTGAGAATTTTTTTGTCAAAGACATGTAGCTAAATACATTTTGGCCTAAATATATGACAAAAATTGAATATATTGGATATTTTTTAACTGTCAAAGTAGAAAAATATTGTTATTTTTTCAAAAGTTTCGCATTTTCTTAATAATATCGCAAAAAATAAAAAGTGCAGAGGTGATCAAATACCACCAAAAGAAAGCTCTGTTTGTGGGGAAAAAAAGGAGGTAAATTTTGTTTGGGTACGGCGTTGCATGACTGCGCAATTGTCAGTTAAAGTCGCACAGTGCCGAATCGCAAAAAGTGGCCTGGACGTAAGACAGCAAAATCCTCCGGTGGTAAAGTGGGTAATGCTCAGGCCAATTTTTTTAGCTTTCAGCACTGTGATTGACAATTGTGCAGTCATGCAACACTGTACCCAAATGACATTTTTTATAATTTTGTTTTACACAGAGCTTTCTTATTGAAGTATTTAATCACCACTGTTTTTTTTTTTTTTTTTTTTACTAAATAAACCAAAAATATTTATTCATCTTGGAAAAAAACACATTTTTCATAGTTTGTTTTAAAAATGTGCAAATAAAAAATCTTTCTTCATTAATTAAGTGCCGGTTCACACTGATCCGACTTGTCAGGTGATTTGGTCGCCTGACAAGTAGCGTTCCATTCTGTGCAATGGTACTGTTCTAATCAGAGCGACTCAAGTCGCTCCGACTTAGAAAAAGGTTCCTGCACTATTTTTTTGCAAAGTCGGAGCAACCTGCATTGACTTCTATTATGTGAAGTCGTTGCAAGCCGCGCCGAAGTTGCGGTGCATGGGCGACTTCATTAGTCGCCCGAAGTCTGGGCGACTTCGAGACGGATCAGTGTGAACCGACACTTAGGCCAAAATATATTCTGCTACATTTTCTTTGGTGACCCAAATAACCCAAATCAGTGTTTATTATTTAGTCTGTAGGAAAGTTATAGACTAGATTTTTTGTGTGGAAGAATGGGACAAAATCACACTTGAGCAATGCATGCGACTAGTTTCTCTATATAGAAGGCATCTTGAAGCTGTCATTACCAACAAAGGTTTTTGTACGAAGTATTAAATACATTTCAGTTAGCGTGTTTAATACTTTTTCCCTGTGTCATTCCGTTTTATTACACATTCATTTCTGGCATAATTTCCTCTATTGCAAAACCAGGTGTCAGTTGCTAACTTCCCATAATAGTGTAAACATGACAAAAGAAAGCCCATAGGATTTGGTACTTTGAAAGGCAACTGATACACCACAATCCTGTAGTTAAAAAATATGCATTTATAATAACAAGTATAAATATTCAAATAATCAAAAAAAAATACAGCATTATACAAATGGTAAAATACACAGCTTCAATGTATGTTCATTGATGCAAGAATATAGATTATTTGCTGTCTCCCTACAAACCGACGCGTTTCAGGTCACTAGGCTTTCTTCATGGGTGTTTTAAAGGAGAAAAATTGATGCAAACATTTTCATCTCAAAGGGTGTGTGTAGGCCATGTAAATATTGAAAAGAAAGGGATATTGCCACTATTTGGGTGGTGGAACCACAGGAGAATCTGCACCCCCGGTCCCCTGAAAGCCCACATGGAGGTCCCCAACAAGAGACCATGGTTATCCAGACGACAGAGGCATGGCGAGTTTTTTGAAGTTGTAATTTTTTGTCACAAGTTTTTGGAAAATCAAGGAATTTTAAAAAAATCGTTGTTTTCACATTTTTTTGTTACATACTGTCACCAGTGCAGTACAGCCTCATCATATAACTGGTGTGGCAGTGATCAGGGACACTGACTGGTGACAGTACAAATGTTCAATTAAAAAAAAAAAAAAATCTGTTTTATTACATTTTTTTTCTATGTACTGTGACCAGAGTAATGTCCTACAGTATAATCTAGAGACATCAATAAGTTCTGATGAGTTTGCATTTCAGCTAGGGGAAAGACATCACGGGTGACACCTAAGAATAATCTTTACAATATTGCACCTTAGTGTCGGTTCACATATGTGCGGTTTGCGAAGATCGCATGTAATTCGGAGCGCACTGCTCCTAAATTACATGTGATCTCATGTGCGGTGCGAGTTCAGCTATACACTTTGTATGGCTGAATTCGCACCGCATCCGCAACAAACACGCACATGAGGCTTTTTTTTTTATCCGCAGCAGAATCGGATTGCATGGTGGTTCACACTTGTGCGATCCGATTCTGTGCAAACTTGCAGATCGCACTGCGATATGCGATCGCAACTGGGGGTGTCGTTAACTTTTAATTGACACCCCCTGCGTATCGCATGTGGCAGTGTGAACTGCCAGGGGTGCGGATGCGATGCGGGATCACGCTGCATATTCGCAGCGTTCCCGCATCGCACAAATGTGAACCGAGCCCTAATCCTTTTTACTTGGACTAGTTATAACGGACACTTTCTTGCAATTAAGGACACTTTATCACTTTTGTGTAACTCCACTTTTGTTGAGAAATAAACATTCCCCTCTGGGTGATCTCTGTACATTACAAGGATTTTAACAAACTTTGTTGCAGATTCCTACCTTTTGTTATTCTGAAGAATTCCCTGTTTGTTCCTCTGTGCCTCAGGGCACTAATGAGGGAATCTGCTAGGTCTGCATCCCTTTAGAAGTGTTCCTATTGGAAGTATCACACCAAAAATGAAATTTTTGTTGCAGGGGATGCCAGAAATCTGACTTGTATCTTAGGCAGACTTCTGGGAAAATTAGTGAGCCAATCACACAAGCAGGAAATGATGTTTCTGGGGTGTGGGCAGTACACATTTTGTGTACAGAACACCTCCAGGTAGCCATATTGCATTGCATTTTCAGAAAATTACAGCGGTTGCAGATTGAAAAGGAAAGGTCATTTTTAATAACATTCAATTACAATATGACTTGTGTCGCAATTGTATACGCTATATTATTATTTTTTTTTTATTTGCTATTTTTTTTCCCCATGAAATTGGAGTTACCCTTTAAGATGGCCATCAAATAGTTTTTTAAACTATCGACGCTCCCTGCTGATACCACTGCTTGTGGAAGAGAATTCCACATCCTTACCGCTCTTGCAGTAAAGAACTTTCAATGCAGATTACAGTTAAACTGCTTCTCTTCCAATTTAACTGAATCGCTATCATAGCCCCTCTCAAGTATCTTTTCTCCAGAGAGAATAAGTTCAATGTTTGTTGTCTTTCCCCATAGCTGAGATCCTCTAGTCCTTTTACTAGCTATGTTGCCGCAGTGCGGCCCGTGGGGTCCACACAAGGTGAGTTCTGGGGACAATGTCATATGAAGTCCGCCAAGTACGAGAGAGCTCCCACACAGCCATCTTTGGCTTTAGGCCGGGTGGGAAGGTGTTAAAAATGCCAAATACAGGAGGTTAGAATGAATGTGGACTTACACTGATACATGACAAAGAAGGGCACCAAACAACTATATTTTAGGTCCCATGCACACATGGGCATCCGCAGGTAGGGGCAAGGGGGGGCACATGCCCCCCCCCCCCCCCCACTGGAATCTCAAGTTCCCCTTTCAAATGATTGTTAAAGCGGAGTTCCACCCAAAAATGGAACTTCCGCTTTAGGTAGTCTTAACCCCCTGACATGCCACATTTGGCATGTAATTTTTTTTGGGGGGGGGAGCGGGTACCTAGTTTTGACAAATACCCGCTCCAACTTCCGCTCGGAGCGCCGCGGCGCCCTGAGGGGAAGTTCTCCTCTCCCCCTCCCTCCCTGCAATCTTCTAGGACATGTCAGAGGTCCCAAAAGATTGCCGGCCAATCAGGACACGCAGCGCAACTCGCGCATGCGCAGTGCATACCCGGCTGTGAAGCCGCAAACTGTCACAGCCGGGTGCCCACACCAGTGATACCGGCGCCACTGAGACCAGAGGGAGAGGATCGAGGCTTCGGGCGGCTGCATCGCTGGATCGGGGGACAGGTGAGTATGTGTTTATTAAAAGTGAGCAGCTGCCCTTTTTGTAGCTGCTGACTTTTAATAAACACAGAAAAGGCTGGAACTCCACTTTAAGCCACTTTATACCATCCTGTCTGGTCTGTTTATTAACCCTGTGTGCCCCGGTGTCTGTGTTTTAAAAAAATAAGCCGCTCTTTACCAGTTTTCAGAGGGTCAAGTGCCACTCACGTGACCAATCAGCTCTCTCCTCTCCCCGTCTGACAGCTGCCTGCATCGGGCCGGGCCGAGGATTCCTCACTGATGTCAGTCGGGAGGAGGGGGAGAGGAAGAGAGAGGTGTTGGGTCACGTGAGCGGTGAGTGGCCTTGCTGATGGCACCCTGTGGTCTCCACAGAGTTCAATATGACACTGGGTACAAGTGCACCATCCAGCCTTGCTGATGGCAGCCTGTGGTCTCCACAGAGTTAAATCTGATACTGGGTACAAGTGCACCATCCAGCCTTGCTGCTGGCAGCCTGTAAGAAGCTTACAGTTGCTGGATGGTGCACTGATTGGCACTACAGTTTAGGGCAGAACGCATCCAGAGACGAATGTCCTGAATGCAGTCGTCCCTGGGTGCATACTCCCCTAAACGTTAGTACAACTCGGTGCAAAATCCAGTCGCAGCAGATTTTGGCCTCTCATAGAGTTTTACAGGCTACCAGCAGCAGGTCTGAACAGTGCATCCTTGACTTCCATGTGCATCTGGGTTCCATATACCTGGGCTAAACCCCAATATGCACAGAGCATTACTGCATGAACAACAGTAGACTTACTGGGGTCCTAACTCAGATTCCCAGTGACCCCTTAGAGCGGTAGGCCTGCCAGGCCATTTAATGGGTTAAAAATCCCAGGAGGCTTATAGTCATGTGACCGCCATGATTGGCTGTCACAGCAGTCACATGATCGGAAAATTCCCGATTGCAAGCAGCGAACAGGAGCTTTCTGTTAGCTACTGATAACTGTATTGGGTGTGCACAGTGAGCGCCCTCTCGGCACAGTTCTATTGGCGCTATTGTGCGGCCGCATATTTGCGTGCACTTGGCACAAAGAGGTTAACATTTGTGGCCATACAGCACCTATATACTTCATCCATGGACTGACATTTATAAAATCACAAATCACATTTTTATTTTTACTGATATATGCCATACTTGCCTAGATGGATGTGCAATATTTTATTACTATTTTATATAAGTGAGAGCCCATATTTAACGCTGAACTAAACTCAACTGGGGAAGTTACACTTTTTTTACGCCTCCCCCCCCCCATTACTTTTGCACACATTTAATTTTTGTGGGGGAGTGGGTGCTTAGTTTTGACAGGTAATTGCTTTCACTTTAGCTCCCCCCCCTCCATTTTTCCTGCAGCCCTCTGGTACATGTCACAGGTCCCAGAAGGCTGCAGGACCATTTATATAATGTAACACGGCTCATGTATCCGCAGTGGGGGCTGGCTGTGAAACCGAAAATAAGTCACAGCTGGCTTCCCTTAGTAAACATGCCAGCGTCAGGGATCCAAGAACCAGTCAAGAACTGGCTCGGGTGAGGACAGCACTGGATCCCTGGACAAGTGAGTGTCCTTTATTAACCACTTTACGACTGCTCACAGTAATATTACTGCAGCAGAGTGGCTCGTTATCGTCTGACGACGTAGTACTACGTCGTCAGACACTCCCCCTTCTGGGCGGCGCTTGCGCGCCGCCGGAGGCTCGCTCCCGCTGTTTTCATTCACAGCGGGAGTCGGGCCAGGGGAGGAGCAGCGGCGATCGCCGCTGCTCTTACCCGATCGTCGGGGATCGAGTCTGGAGATCCGCCCGCTGTGTGTAAACACAGCGGGCGGATCTCCATAGTGACAGGGAGTGACAGATCGGACTGTTCAGCATAGCTGGACATCCGATCTGTCCATGACTCACTCAGTCACCTCCCCCCCCCACACGTCAGTAAGCACCAGGCATACATTAACCCCTCCCTCTCCAATAAAATTAACCCCTTCCCTGCCAGTGTCATTTTTACAGTAACAGTGCATATATATAGCACTGATTACTGCAGTAATGTCACTGGTACCCCCAAAAGTGTCAAAAATGTCAGTCAAGGGTCCGATCTGTCCGCCGCAATGTCGCAGTCCCGCAAAAAAAATCGCAGATCGCCGCCATTACGCGTTAAAAAAAAAAACACCAAAAATTACAGAAATCTTTCCCTTTGTTAGTAAACGCAATAACTTTTGCGCAAACCAATCAAAATACGCTTATTGCGATTTTTTTTACCAAACATAGGTAGCAGAAAACAAATTGGCCAAAAATTTTTTAAAAAAATGGTTTTTACATCTTTTTGGGGGGAATTTCATATAAAAAAATGTTAAAAATATTGTTATTTTTTCAAAATAAACGCTCTTTTTTTGTTTATAGCGCAAAAAGTAAAAATCGCACAGGTGATCAAATACCACCAAAAGAAAGCTCTGTTTGTGGGAAAAAAAGGACGTAATTTCGTTTGGGTACGGCGTCGCACGACCGCGCAATTGTCAGTTGAAGTCGCACAGCGCCGAATCGCAAAAAGTGGCCTGGACGGAAGACAGCAAAATCCTCCAGTGGTAAAGTGGTTAAAAGTCAGTAAAGTTCTATTTTTGTACTGGGGGACTGAAGATCCTCTTTCAATACTATGTAAAGAATAATAAAGATATAAAAAGTAAGCTTCATGCCAATGATGGCTTAGGACTGATTGTAGCACTGTACAATCCCCGGGCCCATAGAAAGATAATTCATGGCTCAAGCAGGCAAAACTACTTATTGTTGGCAAATGTTAAAGACTGCAAGTTTTAAAGTGGAAGTCTAAGCTTTTCCTAACTATGCTTGAACTTGCTCCCACCCCAATTTTAACTCATTTTGAAACTACCCAGTGAAAACGGAAAATGTTATACTCACCTTTCCGTAATTTTCCTTTCCTGATGCATCTTCATGGCAGCATATACTTGGGTTGTGGCTCCGCCCCCACAACCTGATAGGACTGGTTAACTATAACTCAAAGACAGACCCGGCTCGCAGCATTCTCTCTCACCATTTGGGTGGGGATCTGTATGCTGCCATGAAGATGTACCAGGAAAGGGAAATTACGGAAAGGTAAGTATGCAATTTTCCGTTTTCCTGGCACATCATGGCAGCATACACTTGGGAAATAACTCGCCATACAGGAGGGTGCAAGAAAAATTTTGTAATGGTCAGTAGCAAAGGTATGCATTTTCCAAATTTTACTGTTGTGAGCTGGTTTCACCTAATAAAGTGTAATGGAGGGGTCCAAGGAGGACCATATATCTGACTTGCAAATAGTCTCAGGAGATACTCGGCATTGCTCTGTCCACAGAACTGGTACTGCCCTAGTTGAATGTGCTCTTTAAGTCCACCAGAACAGGAGGGTCTTGAGAAGAGTAGGCTCTTTTAATTGTCTTAACAATCTAGGAGATGACTGTATGTGTTGATGCTGACTGACCCTGCATTAAGCCATGCTTGTGCCAAGCACAGATTTCAGCTTTCCTGAATGAAACCTGCCAAGCGGGTCATCAGAGTTAGACCAACATTCAGGGGATGTGGGTCTCTCACTTAACCAAGAAAGACGGTAAATTGATTTCATAGTTACAGTGGAAGGAGAAAGATACCCCATGGATAAAAAGCAGTCTGGGGTTTTAGGACTGTTCAGTCCAGGTAGAACGTTAGGGGAGGCTCCTGAGCACAAAATTTGCAGCTCTGATACCTTTTTCACAGAGGTTGTAGCAACCAGAAATATAGTCTTCAGGGTTAAATTACAGAGTGTAGTCGATTCTGTAGGATAGAAATGAGGCCTTGATAGAGCTGAGGACCATAAGCAAGTCCCACATAGGTAACAATGGTTTCTTCCCAGGCAGGTCTATAACTTCATGCAAGCCTTTTAAGAATTGCATCACCAAAGGGTTAAGGAATCCTTAAACCCCTGTAATTGCTGACAAGGCTGAACATTTATCATATTTGAACTTAGGTCTCTGTTCAGTCCCAGTTGTATAAACTGCATAACCTTGGCTGGTTTATGTGATAAAGGACTCCAGGCTTTTGCTGTGTGAGATCTGCATAATTTATCCATATTCTCATTATAGATAATCTCAGTAGTATTCAAGGAGACCTCTCTGGCTTGACACAAGGTAGCCACTACCTGCAGGGCCGTCTTTAAGGCAGGGTAAAAGGGGCAGCATCATTGTTGTGGGGCCCAAAGCAGTTGCCTCATATTTGCCAACTATCCCTGTTTAAAGTCCCTTAAAGTTTTAGTCCCATAGCTGCCCAACTCTTCCCTATTGCCATGTACAGATGACTCAACTGCAGACCCTGTGTTTACCTGTAAATAACCTGCAATGATTTGTAAATTGCGTGGCATTAATATGTA